>NC_059192.1:4545157-4585157 GCF_020615455.1 Coregonus clupeaformis
GGAGGTATAAAAGGTGAATCGCGACAAGAATGTGGTAAAAAATCTGGCTGTTTGAAAGGAGACCATATATACATTGGCCAATTCTTTTTTTCAGGCAACACCGCAAATCCTCTGGGAATCAGGTAATACTGAACAGGGAATGACAGAACTCTTTGACAAACAACGTTTACACCATGAACTGTATCTGTTGTGTTAATATTGTATCTTACTTAGCATAAACCATGTATGTACTAAGGTGCTGTAGCTTAGCATAAACCATGTATTACGGTGCTGTATCGTAGCATAAACCATGTATGTATTATGGTGCTGTATGTTAGCATAAACCATGTATTTATTATGGTGCTGTAGCTTAGCATAAACCATGTATTTATTATGGTGCTGTATCTTAGCATAAACCATGTATGTACTATGGTGCTGTATCTTAGCATAAACCATGTATGTATTATGGTGCTGTATCTTAGCATAAACCATGTATGTATTATGGTGCTGTATCTTAGCATAAACCATGTATGTATTATGGTGCTGTATCGTAGCATAAACCATGTATGTACTATGGTGCTGTATCGTAGCATAAACCATGTATTATGGTGCTGTATCTTAGCATAAACCATGTATTATGGTGCTGTAGCTTAGCATAAACCATGTATTATGGTGCTGTATCGTAGCATAAACCATGTATTATGGTGCTGTATCTTAGCCTAAACCATGTATTATGGTGCTGTATCTTAGCATAAACCATGTATTATGGTGCTGTATCGTAGCATAAACCATGTATTATGGTACTGTATCTTAGCATAAACCATGTATGTATTATGGTGCTGTATCTTAGCATAAACCATGTATGTACTATGGTGCTGAATCTTAGCATAAACCATGTATGTACTATGGTGCTGAATCTTAGCATAAACCATGTATGTACTATGGTGCTGTATCTTAGCATAAACCATGTATGTATTATGGTACTGTATCTTAGCATAAACCATGTATGTACTATGGTGCTGAATCTTAGCATAAACCATGTATGTATTATGGTGCTGTATCTTAGCATAAACCATGTATGTATTATGGTGCTGTATCTTAGCATAAACCATGTATGTACTATGGTGCTGTATCGTAGCATAAACCATGTATTATGGTGCTGTATCTTAGCATAAACCATGTATTATGGTGCTGTAGCTTAGCATAAACCATGTATGTATTATGGTCCTGTATCTTAGCATAAACCATGTATGTATTATGGTGCTGTATCTTAGCATAAACCATGTATGTATTATGGTGCTGTATCTTAGCATAAACCATGTATTATGGTGCTGTATCTTAGCATAAACCATGTATTATGGTGCTGTATCTTAGCATAAACCATGTATGTACTATGGTGCTGTATCTTAGCATAAACCATGTATGTATTATGGTGCTGTAGCTTAGCATAAACCATGTATGTATTATGGTGCTGTATCTTAGCATAAACCATGGATGTATTATGGTGCTGTATCGTAGCATAAACCATGTATTATGGTGCTGTATCTTAGCATAAACCATGTATGTATTATGGTGCTGTATCTTAGCATAAACCATGTATGTATTATGGTGCTGTATCTTAGCATAAACCATGTATTACGGTGCTGTATCGTAGCATAAACCATGTATTATGGTGCTGCATCTTAGCATAAACCATGTATTATGGTGCTGTATCTTAGCATAAACCATGTATGTACTATGGTGCTGTATCTTAGCATAAACCATGTATTATGGTGCTGTATCTTAGCATAAACCATGTATGTATTATGGTGCTGTATCTTAGCATAAACCATGTATTATGGTGCTGTATCTTAGCATAAACCATGTATTATGGTGCTGTATCGTAGCATAAACCATGTATTATGGTGCTGTATCGTAGCATAAACCATGTATGTATTATGGTGCTGTATCTTAGCATAAACCATGTATTATGGTGCTGTATCGTAGCATAAACCATGTATTATGGTGCTGTATCGTAGCATAAACCATGTATGTATTATGGTGCTGTATCTTAGCATAAACCATGTATGTATTATGGTGCTGTAGCATAGCATAAACCATGTATTATGGTGCTGTATCGTAGCATAAACCATGTATTATGGTGCTGTATCGTAGCATAAACCATGTATTATGGTGCTGTATCTTAGCATAAACCATGTATGTATTATGGTGCTGTATCGTAGCATAAACCATGTATGTATTATGGTGCTGTATCGTAGCATAAACCATGTATGTATTATGGTGCTGTATCGTAGCATAAACCATGTATGTATTATGGTGCTGTATCGTAGCATAAACCATGTATTATGGTGCTGTATCGTAGCATAAACCATGTATGTATTATGGTGCTGTATCTTAGCATAAACCATGTATTATGGTGCTGTATCGTAGCATAAACCATGTATTATGGTGCTGTATCGTAGCATAAACCATGTATTATGGTGCTGTATCTTAGCATAAACCATGTATGTATTATGGTGCTGTATCTTAGCATAAACCATGTATGTATTATGGTGCTGTATCTTACTTGGCGTAGGCCTTCTCCAGCAGGGCGCTCCAGAACTCATTGCCCTCGGCTGAGTGAACAAACAGCAGCTTTCCATCCTTCGTTGGCAGCCGGTCATCAATCACCACATCCACCCACTCACCAAACTGCCAGAACTGAAGAGGACCACAACAGACAACATTCAACATTGCATTCCAGAACATGAGAATGGTTACATTCCAGAACTCTTTGCAGAGAATGGTGCTGGAGGGAAAAGTGGCTGTTTTACAGGCTCCTGACCAATTGTGCTATTTTGTATATGTTCTTGCACTGATCGGAACTTTTTTTGTACATAATGTTTCCGCCATCGTTTCCAATGACCGAAAAGAGCTTCTGGACATCAGAACAGCGATCATTAACCTCGATTTGGACGAGGACTACTTCAATGAGTCAGAGGCGAAAGACATATGGATTATCCTGGACCAGGTCCAAATCCCAGACACTTGAAGAAGGAGAAGACGGCTCTATATTTTTCGTAGATGTCTATTTACCACCACAAACCAATGCTTACACTAAGACCACACAGTTGTATAGGGCCATAAGTAAACAAGAAAATGCTCACCCAGAGGTGGCGCTCCTAGTAGCCAGTGACTTTAATGCAGGAAAACTGAAATCCGTTTGACCTAATTTCTACCAGCATCTCACCTGTGCAACTAGTGGCGAAAAAACTCTAGCTCACCTTTACTCCACACACAGAGACCCATACAAAGCTCTCCCTCGCCCTCCATTTGGCAAATCTGACCATAACTCCCATCCTCCTGATTCCTGCTTACAAGCAAAAAGTCAAACAGGAAGTACCAGTGATGCACTCAATACGGAAGTGGTCCGATGAAGCGGATGCTACGCTACAGGACTGTTTCTCTAGCACAGACTGGAATATGTTCCGGGATTCTTCTGATGGCATTGAGGAGTTTACCACATCAGTCACTGGCTTCATTAAAAAGTGTATCGTACGTACATATCCAAAATAGAAGCCATGGATTACGGGCAACATCCGCACCGAGCTAAAGATTAGAGCTACCGCTTTCAAGGAGCAGGACACTAATTTGGACGCTTATAAAGAAATCCCGCTATGCCCTCAGACGAACCATCAAACATGCAAAGAGTCAATACAGGACCAAGATTGAATCCTACTACACCGGCTCTGATGCTTGTCCGATGTGGCAGGGCTTGCAAACTATCACAGATTACAAAGGGAAACCCAGCCGTGAGCTGCCGAGTGACGCGAGCCTACCAGACGAGCTAAATACCTTCTATGCTCGCTTCAAGGCTAGCAACACTGAACCATGCATGAGATCACCAGCTGTTCTGAACGACTGTGTGATCACGCTCTCCGTTGTCGATGTAAGTAAGACCTTTAAACAGGTTAACCTTCACAAGGCCGCAGGGCCAGACAGATTACCAGGAAACGTACTCAGAGCATGTGCTGACCAGCTAGCAAGTGACTTCACTGACATTTTCAACCTCTCCCTGACCCAGTCTGTAACACCTACATGTTTCAAGCAGACCACCATAGTCCCTGTTCCCAAGAATGCCAAGGTAACCTGTCTAAATAACTACAGCCCCGTAGCACTCACATCTGTAGCCATGAAATGCTTTGAAAGGCTGGTCATGGCTCACATCAACACCATCATCCCAGACACCCTGGACCCACTCCAATTCACATACTGCCCCAACAGATCCACAGATGACCCAATCTCTATTGCACTCCACACTGCCCTTTCCCACCTGGACAAATGGAACACCCACGTGTGAATGCTGTTTATTGACTACAGCTCAGCGTTCAACACCATAGTGCCCTCCAAGCTCATCACTAAGCTAAGGACCCTGGGAATAAACACCTCCCTCTGCAACTGGATCCTGGACTTCCTGATGGGCTGCCCCAGGTGGTGAGGGTAGGCAACAACACTTTCCGCCACGCTAACCATCAACACGGGGGCCCCTCAGGGATGCGTGCTTAGTCCGCTCTTGTACTCCCTGTTCACCCACGACTGCGATGCTGCGCACGACTCCAACACCAACATGAAGTTTGCTGACGACACAACAGTGGTAGGCCTGATCACTGACGACGATGAGACAGCCTATAGGGAGGAGGTCAGAGACCTGGCCGTGTGATTCCAGGACAACAACCTCTCCCTCAACGTCAGCAAGACAAAGGAGCTGATCGAGGACTACAGGAAACGGAAGGCTGAGCACCCCCCACCCACATCGACGGGGCTGTAGTGGTGCAAGTCGAGAGTTTCAAATTCCTCTGTGTGCACATCACTAAGGAATTAACATGGTCCACACACACCAACACAGTCATGAAGAGGGCACGACAATGCCTCTTCCCCCTCAGGAGGCTGAAAAGATTCGGCATGTGCCCTCAGGTCCTCAAACAGTTATACAGCTGCACCATTGAGAGTATCTTGACTGGCTACATCACTGCTTGGTATGGCAACTGCTTGGAATCTGACCGCAATGCCCTACAGAGGGTAGTGCGTACGGCCCAGTACATCACTGGGGCCAAGCTTCCTGCCATCCAGGACCTCTATACCAGGCGGTGTCAGAGGAAGGCCCTAAAAATTGTCAAAGACTCCAGCCACCCAAGTCATAGACTGTTCTCTCTGCTACCGCACGGCAAGTGGTACCGATGCACCAAGTTTGGAATCAACAGGACCCTGAACAGCTTCTACCCCAAGCCATAAGACTACTAAATAGTTAGTTAAATAGATAAAGCTGCAATATATAACTTTTCGGGCGACCTGACCAAATTCACATAGAAATGTGAGTTATAGATCTGTAATTCTCATTGAAAGCAAGTCTAAGAAGCAGTAGATCTGTTCTATGTGCGCTATTTTTATGTTTCCCATTCTTATGTTTCATTTTTGCGTCTTTTACTTTAAAGTTTTGTACACCAGCTTCAAACACCTGAAAATACAATATTTTTGGTTATGGAAAATATATTCCACAGCGGTTTAGATGGTACAATGATTCTCTAAGCTATACTGGCTTGTTTTGTCACATAAACTGAAACTAGGCAAACTATTAGAATTTTAGCAACCAGGAAATGACAGAGCGTTTTCTGCATTGTGCATCTTTAAACAAGATTCTCTGGTCTGATGAAACCAAGATTGAACTCTTTGGCTGATTGCCCTGACTGATCATAATTAAAACATAAGTGGAAATGATCCTCCTAAAATGACAACTCGTGTTAGTGTGAATAGGCACATATCCAAATACAGCCAGTTCCATACTGAGCAGCACCAGTTGTTGAAACCTGAAGCTGCAAACGGATTCTCAAATTTTTTTCTCTCTAAAGTGACAGGTACATCCCTGTCAACGATTGGCGTAAGAATTGGTTGGAGGCAGTTTCTATTAGATTCATGATGGGGAATGTGTGAGTGCATTAAAACCAGATCCCTCTGTTCCTCATTCTGAATGACTGTGGTGTCCTCCTCTCCTCTGTGCTAACCCAAAGTTTCCCACAGCACACCTCTCACTAGGGCCTCCCACCCTAACACAATGGAAACCTCCAGAACTTAATGGTACATCCCTTAGCTTACACACCTGATAAGGAATGGTCGTGTCCAGAATCAACCTTGATATCCACTAGTGTCTAGGGTGGTATGGGTTTAGGGATTGTTTCTAGTGTCTAGGGTGGTAGGGGTTAAGGGATTGTTTCTAGTGTCTAGGGTGGTAGGGGTTTAGGGATTGTTTCTAGTGTCTAGGGTGGTAGGGGTTAAGGGATTGTTTCTAGTGTCTAGGGTGGTAGGGGTTTAGGGATTGTTTCTAGTGTCTAGGGTGGTAGGGGTTAAGGGATTGTTTCTAGTGTCTAGGGTGGTAGGGGTTTAGGGATTGTTTCTAGTGTCTAGGGTGGTAGGGGGTTAAGGGATTGTTTCAAGTGTCTAGGGGTGGTAGGGGTTTAGGGATTGTTTCTAGTGTCTAGGGTGGTAGGGGTTAAGGGATTGTTTCAAGTGTCTAGGGTGGTAGGGGTTTAGGGATTGTTTCTAGTGTCTAGGGTGGTAGGGGTTAAGGGATTGTTTCTAGTGTCTAGGGTGGTAGGGGTTAAGGGATTGTTTCTAGTGTCTAGGGTGGTAGGGGTTTAGGGATTGTTTCTAGTGTCTAGGGTGGTAGGGGGTTTAGGGATTGTTTCTAGTGTCTAGGGTGGTAGGGGGTTTAGGGATTGTTTCTAGTGTCTAGGGTGGTAGGTGTTTAGGGATTGTTTCTAGTGTCTAGGGTGGTAGGGGTTTAGGGATTGTTTCTAGTGTCTAGGGTGGTAGGGGTTTAGGGATTGTTTCTAGTGTCTAGGGTGGTAGGGGTTTAGGGATTGTTTCTAGTGTCTAGGGTGGTAGGTGTTTAGGGATTGTTTCTAGTGTCTAGGGTGGTAGGGTGTTAAGGGATTGTTTCTAGTGTCTAGGGTGGTAGGGGGTTAAGGGATTGTTTCTAGTGTCTAGGGTGGTAGGGGTTAAGGGATTGTTTCTAGTGTCTAGGGTGGTAGGGGTTTAGGGATTGTTTCTAGTGTCTAGGGTGGTAGGGGTTAAGGGATTGTTTCTAGTGTCTAGGGTGGTAGGGGTTGAGGGATTGTTTCTAGTGTCTAGGGTGGTAGGGGTTAAGGGATTGTTTCTAGTGTCTAGGGTGGTAGGGGTTAAGGGATTGTTTCTAGTGTCTAGGGTGGTAGGTGTTAAGGGATTGTTTCTAGTGTCTAGGGTGGTAGGGGTTTAGGGATTGTTTCTAGACAAGGCTGATATGTGTAAGAGAAAAGAAAGTGGTCAAGAATCTGGAACAATCTGGAACATAGCATGGCGTCAGCTAGACTGGATGCTGTGAGAGATTTAAGGCTACCTGACAGGCTCACTGTTGAACTCGTCATCTTTCTTCTCCAATCAGGAGGACATAAAACAATATAGAGGTAAGATGGATATATGCTTTTATATATTAATGCAAAATTCTGTTATTTTTAAAAAGATTTCTCAGAAGAACAAGTGTATCTCTGTGAAATTTCAACCGAGCACTGAGCTTTTTAATTTTCAAAACCTTTTACATTTAATTCAGCTGATGTCATGTTACTTTTTTGCTTTTTGCAACCAGCGGAAAATAACTTAGCAGAAAGCCACCACACCATTTGAAATCCTCATGAGCACAGCAACAGTGTTTACCGCGCTGTCCGTGGTGCTGAAGCGGCAAAAATAATTAGACTCTTCTAGTTTCTTACTTGAAATCCCTCATTTGTTTAGGAAAAACATTCCCTATTCCCTCAACCCCTCGCTCTCTTTACGTGACACACGTATGCATCGCATGCACCTGACCTGTAGCATATCATAATAATCACGTCAATAAATTGGTTATAACCAACTCCAACACCGCTACACGGTATAATGGACGCAGAGGACGTGACTTTGTTTACTGGACCAACATAGGAACAGCTCTAGTAGGGATGCGTGTTCTGTTTGTCGAGACTAACACAGTCTATTATTGTGGTGTTGAATACAAGCCATGATATTGAAGTGCCTGAAGTCGGTATGCTTTGTTCATTGGTTGTGTGGTGCATTGGCACAGAAACCTGTCGGTGGAAAATTCGTTGCGTATATTTTATATAATTATAAATATGGTATCAAAATGTAGAAATTCTGATTTCGCCCTAGCTGATCATTGATCATAGTGTAATAAAACATGCGGGAAGAGGTCGGAGAACCCGCAACTCTTCTGGCTCGTAGCTCTGTGTGACATTGACTGTTGCCACAAAAAACATGCTGAAGTGACGAAGTCCAGATCAACATTTATAAACACACCCACTACAGTTATTGTTATGTTTGGTGGTGTAGTATCGCGTCAATGCTGGTAATTATTGCTGTCAAACAAAGAGTCCGCTTAGGCTGTACTTTGATTATAAGTTTTATTTATATCACAAGATGTCAGCATAAGTTTACAGACCCTGCAGGGCTGGAGAACAGTGTCCAAAGATAATCTGTCTGTTGAACTGTTCTAACCCCTTCTTTGTCTAGCCTATACTTATAAGATATGCAAAAATATGGGTTGCTCCCTCTGCTGTCCAATCACCTGTCTCCCCTGGGGCGTCACCCTAAAAACGGCTCTTTTGGAACTAAAATAAACATCCCCCCCAGGTTCCACTAGAATAGTCATAATCTTAATACACTACAGTGGTAAACATTATTCTCAGTTAATTCTGAGGGGGAGGGTGTTCAATTAATTTTTACAATACAAGGGGAGGGTCATGTGGAAATATTTGTAATGTTGGGGAGGGAGGTGCATTTTTTAAAATGACACCTTGAGTTGAACCAGCCCCTCTCCCCTAGTTAATTTAGGTCTGTCCCTTAGGTTATGAAATCCTACTTTTTGGATATAATGTTAATTAAATGTTAGACAAAGACCCCACTGAATGATTCAGAACATGAAGATTCATATTGGTCTTGGTAAAATGTATTTTGTAACATAAGGAAGTGAAATGTCATCACCAAAGTGCGTTTTCGCCCACTCTGGGCAGAGTTGGTAGGTAGCCCTTCTCTCAGTTTAACCCAATGGCCCATCTGGATGGGGGAAAAAACTTCCAGAACTGTGCATCCTTTACACAGGGTTGCTGGTAGCGTAACCTGTAATCAGTTAGATGTCATCTGATTACAAAAAAATAAAACTGTAATCAGTTATGTTACCAGCAAAAATATTGTAATCAGATTACAGATACTTCAATCAAAAGTGACTGAACGTTATCAGATTACGTTGCCGAGTTTGGATAATCCAAAAAATGACGTTACTGGTTGTCTCACATACAGGGGGCGTATTACGTGTCTGAGAGAAGATACGGCCTCCTAATTGCGTCTTTGACAGAGGTACCGCATTGTGTTGCGCGCGAACCACGGCCACTTCATGTGTCGCATAGTTGTGTCACATAGTTGTTATTCTAACACCACAGACATGAGACAACATAAGGGCTTGAGTTATGGTAGCCTCGACCCCAGCCGTTCTATGTTTTCTCCAGAAGGAGAATAAGGTGTGACATCTGGCAGGGTTAATTTAACCTGTATAGTCACATTATATACTGTATACTTGGACTATATACAATATGTCTGCGCTCCGAATGGCACTATTTATTTCATAGCAGTGGTATTCAAAGTCGGGGGAAACTGCAGTGGGGTTGCCAACATTGTAAAAAAATAATAATAATTTTTAAACTTCACATTTTAGGAACAGAAAATTCAGAGTATATATTATTGTCTGGGAAAGATAATTTTGAGAAAGATCATAATAAATAAATACATATGGAGTAAATGCATTTATTGGTTTATTTTCATTATGATAAGAGATGAAAATGCAATGAATTTAAGGTTATTTGTTGATGTAAAAAATTATGGATTTTAAGGTTGTGTCAATAGATTTGGGGTGGGGTGGGGTCACGAGAAGTTCATGGGGGAAAAATGGGGTCCCCAGGCATTCTGGTGGATCCCCGCTGACAAAGTTTGAATACGACTGCTTTATCGTGAACTACTTTGGACCAGAGCCTAATCAAAATTTGTGCATAGGCTGCCATTTTATGATCCGGCCTGTGACTCTAGAACGTGAGCCTATCTCTACCTGGAAGTGAAAGATCCCAGCGTACTCTCCAGGTCCAAAGCCTTGTCCTTCAGGAACGACCCGGGCCATCACATCTTCATTCAGGGTCAGAGAGGCGATGGCTGCCAGGAGCCAGCAGTCACCTGGAGAGAACAGAGAAGAGACACATGTTTGTTGTGCGTGTGCGTGTGTGTGTGTGTGTGTGTGCGTGCGTGCGTGCGTGCGGCGTGCGTGTGTGTGTGCGTGCGTGTGTGTGTGTGTGTATGTGTGTGTGTGTCTAAAGATGAGTTATGAAAAAAATTAGTCAACTGATCAAAACATCTCCCTCTGGGCGGGCCCCATCCCTACCCTGGTTAAACCAGACTTAACTGCCGTGTTTATGGTGAGCGAGTGAGGTGTTCATTCGGGTTTAACTGGTTTAGTCGACCACGGCCATTGCTCTTTCTGACTCACGCTTTAGAATATGCAGTTTGACATACACACCAGGGCGCCGCTATTTACTGTCAGCTAACACATGACTGGTTAGAGCACAGTGCACTAGTCTACACTGCTCTGGGCAACTGTTTTGCTTTGTACCAGCCCAGGGACGGCTTGTTCAATAGGGCGATATGGGCGACGCACTGCCAAACGGGAAAAGGAAGGGATTTTTTTTCTAATCAATTATATCACGGCAACAGCAGTTATCAGTGTTCACGTCTGATCTGCCAGCCACTAAATGTCAAATCAGGCTAAAGTCGTGCTTCAAATGGCCCCGCCCGTTTTTGGGGCGATTTCAGTCAAGTTGAAAATCGCCCAGAAGTCTCTCATAGCCTGTCATGTAAAATCTATTTTTTTCACATTTCAAAGCTTTCAATACATTCTCTATGGGTGTCTGTGGGCTTGCACTTACGTGCTTTCGTCATACGTGACGTAACGTTGAACGTAACTAAGACAATGGCGGCTAGAAGCGTCTCTGTTGCGACCTGCAGTGCGGCGTTATTTTATGTTTTTAATTTGTAGACTTAGTTTACAAACATTCTGCCAACCATGGATTTCCAGTGGTTGGTTTTGGACTGATCTTGTTGATCGTGTACATACCCGCTACTGAACGGACTAAATAATGAAACGCTGCTGGCAGCTGAATCCCAATACAGCTGGGAGACTTGGCTGGATGAGTCCCCGGACAGAGAAGTGGAGCCGGCCACCTTCACCCTGGTCAGAGCGGACCGCGATCCTGGTAAGAGAGCGACTCTGTACCCCGACATTGAACTGCTTTCTGTGTCATTGCGACCTTACTATCAATTCAATTCAATTTAAGGGCTTTATTGGCATGGGAAACGTGTGTTAACATTGCCAAAGCAAGGGAAGTAGATAGTAAACAAAAGTGAAATAAACAATAAATATTAACAGTAAACATTACACTCAGAAGTTTCAAAAGAATAAAGACATTTCAAATGTCATATTATGTATATATACAGTGTTGTTACAATGTGCAAATAGTTAAAGTACAAATGGGAAAATAAATAAACATAAATATGGGTTGTATTTACAATGGTGTTTGTTCTTCACTGGTTGCCCTTTTCTTGTGGCAACAGGTCACAAATCTTGCAGCTGTGATGGCACACTGTGGTTTTTCACCCAGTAGATAAGGGAGTTTATCAAAATTGGGTTTGTTTTCGAATTCTTTGTGGATCGCTGTAATCTGAGGGAAATATGTGTCTCTAATATGGTCATACATTTGGCAGGAGGTTAGGAAGTGCAGCTCAGTTTCCACCTCATTTTGTGGGCAGTGTGCACATAGCCTGTCTTCTCTTGAGAGCCAGGTCTGCCTACGGCGGCCTTTCTCAATAGCAAGGCTATGGTCACTGAGTCTGTACATAGTCAAAGCTTTCATTAAGTTTGGGTCAGTCACAGTGGTCAGGTATTCTGCCACTGTGTACTCTCTGTTTAGGGCCAAATAGCATTCTAGTTTGCTCTGTTTTTTTGTTTGTTCTTTCCAATGTGTCAAGTAATTCTCTTTTTGTTTTCTCATGATTTGGTTGGGTCTAATTGTGTTGTTGTTGTTGTTGTTGTTGTTGTTGTCCTGGGGCTGTGTGGGGTCTGTTTGTGTTTGTGAACAGAGGCCCAGGACAAGCTTACTTAGGGGACTCTTCTCCAAGTTCATCTCTCTGTAGGTGATGGCTTTGTTATGGAAGGTTTGGGAATCGCTTCCTTTTAAGTGGTTACTATCTGCCCCGTGAGTTCCCCCAATTGTTTGTTACCGTTGTGTACTGTTGATAATCACAAGTTTACTGGAGAACTGAGACCAAGTAGAGACTTTGGACAGGGTGGATATGGTATAATAAAGGCAGTTTATTCAGAGGTAAAGATATCTGGAATCGCGTGCACGGACTCGTGCACGTGTGTAGGTCACCTAAATCATCAGAAAAATTGCCCCTCCTGAGAATTTTTTCAGGAGCCGCCACTGTACCAGCCACACCCTCACAGCTCACTCACTCACTCCGCTCCTGTGGTGACTGAAAATGCAAAGCATTCTGTGAATAAAAATGTCCTTTATTCTCCGTGTTTAAAAGGTACCACGGGAGGATACAGCTCATCAACACCGAGGAGAAGGAGAAGATGACTTAACGGTTGAGGGCGGGGCTAGGGTCAGAGACTACACCTCCCATGAAGACTAAATGGACATTTCAAAGGAACAGCTGAGCTTTCCAGTAACTGGTTTTACTGGGACTTCAGGTAACACTTTACTTGGGATAGTCCAGCTTCTACCCCCCAGGCCATAAGACTCCTGAACAGCTAATCATGGCTACCCGGACTATTTGCACTGCCCCCCCCACCACATCTTTTTACGCTGCTGCTACTCTGTTAATTATTTATGCATAGTCACTTTAACTCTACCCACATGTACATATTACTTCAACTACCTCAACTAGCCGGTGCCCCCGCACATTGACTCTGCACCGGTACCCCCCTGTATATATAGCCTCCCTACTGTTATTTTATTTTACTTCTGCTCTTTTTTTCTCAACACTTTTTTGTTGTCGTTTTATTTTACTTTTTTATAAAAAAAATTAATGCACTGTTGGTTAAGGGCTGTAAGTAAGCATTTCACTGTAATGTCTGCACCTGTTGTATTCGGCGCATGTGGCCAATAACATTTGATTTGATTTGTAGATGCTCTACAGACCATCAGTAACATTTTCACTATCTACTAACCCTAACCCTTACCCTAACCTTAACCCTTATCCTAAGCCTAAACTTAACCCTAGCCCTTATCCTAAACCTTATCCTAACCGTAACCTTAACCCTAGCCCTTACCCTAACCTTAACCCTTATCCTAAGCCTAAACTTAACCCTAGCCCTTATCCTAAACCTTATCCTAACCGTAACCTTAACCCTAGCCCTTACCCTAACCTTAACCCTTATCCTAAACTTAACTCTAACCCTAGCCCTAACCTTAACCCTAGCCCTTATTCTAAACCTTATCCTAACCCTAACCTTAACCCTAACCCTTATTCTAAACCTTATCCTAACCCTAACCTTAACCCTAGCCCTTATTCTAAACCTTATCCTAACCCTAACCCTAGCCCTAACCTTAACCTTATCCTAACCTTAACCCTAGCCCTTATTCTAAACCTTATCCTAACCCTAACCTTAACCCTAACCCTTATTCTAAACCTTATCCTAACCCTAACCTTAACCCTAGCCCTTATTCTAAACCTTATCCTAACCCTAACCTTAACCCTAGCCCTTATTCTAAACCTTATCCTAACCTTAGCTAGCAGTTGCTTATCAACAGATAGTTTGTTGATAGTATGACCATCTGCAGAGCATCTCCAGATGGACTATCCAAACAAAGTGACCGGACTTCCTCCCAGCATGGTTACTGGATTGGTTTCCATATAAATCTATTCCTGTTGTTGATGTTTTATAATATTACACCTCGTTAGAACGATAACAACCTGACATGGAGGCTATTCGTTGGTAGTCTAGGAAAACAAATCCCCTCTGTAATAATTGGTTAAAGAAATAACTGTTTATGTTATTACATCAATCATATTCACTTTGACTACTATACCATCTCTTCCTCAAAGATGAAAACATGGATGCTGTTGCTAACTGGCCCCGTGGCTTTGATATGGTTCCTGTTCCTGTTTTGGTTCCTAATGTATGGGTAGACTTACCCAGACCTCCTAATATAAAGGCAGACTTATTCAGACCTCCTAATATAAAGGCAGACTTACCCAGACCTCCTAATATAAAGGCAGACTTACCCAGACCTCCTAATATAAAGGCAGACTTACCCAGGCCTCCTTGGCAGATGTCGGTTCTCGTTGCTCCACCAATGATGAACTCTGGGCTGGACACCAGTTCCTATTCAGGGAGGGATCAAAACACAAGTAAGAAAGATACCCTGAGAACTTCAATAAAGTGATACACTTGCTTTATTCAGGGAGCTAATGTCAGTTCACATGAGTTAGCCTAGACATGAGTTGATCTACTGCCAACACTACCACAGCCAAAACCTTTAGGATCGGATCAGATGACTAACATTGATTTAATCCAACATGTGAGTTGTTTTGGGTAGAAAATAAGAATGTGATGGATTTACACCGATTAGGGACACCAAAAAGGACAGCATCCGGACACGCCCATCTAAAAACTACTGACACTGGCTATAGCGATTTTTTTCCAGTGATAGGAAATGCACTTTTTAATAACACTTTGGTCTAGTGCAGTGAACTTCAATCATGCGTAAAATCAGTGAGTATAAGAGGCGCAGTAACTTACCCCAGGTCGCTTCCATTGCACACCTCTGGTTTTGGAAGTGTTCGGGCCAAGCTCTTTGAATCCGAGCGACTCAGGTGCAGCTGGAAAAGTGGAATCCGTAAATAGTGAACCTCTTTTCAGACACTCGCTCCTGAGAGATTGGAAGTCTTGGTTTAGGTACTTTGACGCGTTGGCATTAGTGCCAAACCCAGCGGCCAATGCCCTCTTCTTGGCCAACGTAGATGCCACCCCAGCCATTGTGTAAGTCTGCGTTGACACGGTGAAGAGGAAAAGCTTTAGGCTGCGTTTCACTGGTGAAAAAGTCAAATTAAATCCTTCTCCTCCGCCCCTGGATTTTCAGGCGTGGTGTGCATGTCAGTGCACGTTTTTTTGTTGTTGAAACAATGTTTACATAGATTTCTGTAACAGGAACAAATCAGGAACTGTTCCTTTCAGTCAACATTTACCAGTTTAAAAGTATTTAGTGTAAACTGTTTAAGCCTATACCTAAGGGGGCGAAGATCACCTACTCCAGATGTACACTAATCTCTTTGATCATCATATGGGTGGATGAATATAAAGTCTTGAGTCCATTCTCTAATCTATTCTATGCTATATGAACAAACAGGTAGACAGCCACAGGCGAGCGGTTGATGGCCGATAGATGGCGTTCTACCCCCTACGACTTGTGGACGTTCATGCCACATCTGGCCAACCTGTTGCAGTAACAAACGTCTACCAGCAGGGGTCATTAGCCATCAACCATTACTAGGCCTCAATGACAGCCAGGCGTTACAGTAGCGACCACCAGTGACTTCCACTTCCAAACATTCAAATATTGTCAAAATATTCAACTCAACAAATATAAAAACACATGACATGCCTGATAAAGAAAGGAACAACTTCCATAAATGAAAAGTTACGCTACCACAGTATGAGTCATAATACCCATAAAACCTAGCGGTCAGATACAGAAATGGTTCCAATCGTTTTTCCACCATTCAGTTTTCCCCATAGGGGATTTTAGAAACACTTCAAATAAGGGCTGTGTTTCGCGTAGGCTTACCCTGGGGTGACGTTTTGATAACCGTGTAAATCTCTCTCGGACAAGGTAACTTTTATCAATATATTTGCCTCTTCCCCCCCCCCCCCGAAAATGAAATGCAAATTAGCTGCTAATGAGCCATGATCTGGATGAGACTGCCGAATCGAGGCAAAGGTAAGAATCTCTGGATTAACCATCTAATGTTAGCTAAATTTAGTAAAGAATAAATTTGCTAACATTTTTTAAATTGACAATTCTGTGGACTGTCTTACGCAAGTTTTTAATTGACAGAATACCTGTTATCTAGCTAGCTAGCTCATGGTTAGCTAGCTAGTTAGCAACATTAGCCTGGCTAGATGAGCTGGCTATTTGTCTTCCCATTTAAATGCATGAGAAATTCATAGATGGACTGATTAGCATCTCTTGAGTCAACAGTGTGCTTACTTTAATGCAGGAAGACATTGATCTGTTTGCTGTTACCCTCTGGACAGCCGATCATTAGTATAGCTAGTAGGCGAGGTTATGGAACCATATTTAGTCCTACCTGCTATGGTGGGTTTTAAATGAATTAGTATTCACACGTTTGTTATTGAGATAGAATTACTGTCACGTTATTGATGCCAAATTGCAAACCTTATTTGCAACACAGGGTGGCACCTTAATTGGGGAGGACAGGCTCATAATAATGGCTGGGACGGAGTGAATGGAATGGTATCAAACGCATCACATACTTGTTTACCAGGTGTTTGATACCATTCCATTCAAGCCATTCCAGCCATTATTATGAGCCGTCCTCCTCTCACCAGCCTCCTGTGATTTGCACTTTGTCTAGTCCAGAACCAATGGGTGTACCTGAGTCTTCTCACCTCTCAGTTAGCTGTTTCAACCTGGAACACTATTCTGAGTCTCCTCACCTCTCAACTAGGTCAGCTGTTTCAACCTGGAACACTATTCTGAGTCTTCTCACCTCAACTAGGTCAGCTGTTTCAACCTGGAACACTATTCTGAGTCTCATCACCTCTCAACTAGGTCAGCTGTTTTCAACCTGGAACACTATTCTGAGTCTCCTCACCTCTCAACTAGGTCAGCTGTTTCAACCTGGAACACTATTCTGAGTCTCCTCACCTCTCAACTAGGTCAGCTGTTTCAACCTGGAACACTATTCTGAGTCTCCTCACCTCTCAACTAGGTCAGCTGTTTCAGCCTGGAACACTATTCTGAGTCTCCTCACCTCTCAACTAGGTCAGCTGTTTCAACCTGGAACACTATTCTGAGTCTCCTCACCTCTCAATTAGGTCAGCTGTTTCAACCCGGAACACTATTCTGAGTCTCCTCACCTCTCAACTAGGTCAGCTGTTTCAACCTGGAACACTATTCTGAGTCTACTCACCTCTCAATTAGGTCAGCTGTTTCAACCTGGAACACTATTCTGAGTCTCCTCACCTCTCAACTAGGTCAGCTGTTTCAACCTGGAACACTATTCTGAGTCTCCTCACCTCTCAGCTAGGTCAGCTTTTTCAACCTGGAACACTATTCTGAGTCTCATCACCTCTCAACTAGGTCAGCTTTTTCAACCTGGAACACTATTCTGAGTCTCCTCACCTCTCAACTAGGTCAGCTGTTTCAACCTGGAACACTATTCTGAGTCTCCTCACCTCTCAATTAGGTCAGCTGTTTCAACCTGGAACACTATTCTGAGTCTCCGCACCTCTCAACTAGGTCAGCTGTTTCAACCTGGAACACTATTCTGAGTCTCCTCACCTCTCAACTAGGTCAGCTGTTTCAACCTGGAACACTATTCTGAGTCTCATCACCTCTCAACTAGGTCAGCTGTTCAACCTGGAACACTATTCTGAGTCTCCTCACCTCTCAACTAGGTCAGCTGTTTCAACCTGGAACACTATTCTGAGTCTCCTCACCTCTCAACTAGGTCAGCTGTTTCAACCTGGAACACTATTCTGAGTCTCCTCACCTCTCAACTAGGTCAGCTGTTTCAACCTGGAACACTATTCTGAGTCTCCTCACCTCTCAACTAGGTCAGCTGTTTCAACCTGGAACACTATTCTGAGTCTCCTCACCTCTCATCTAGGTCAGCTGTTTCAACCTGGAACACTATTCTGAGTCTCCTCACCTCTCAACTATGTCAGCTGTTTCAACCTGGAACACTATTCTGAGTCTCCTCACCTCTCAACTACATTTTTTTATATTTACGTCATTTAGCAGACGCTCTTATCCAGAGCGACTTACAAATTGGTGCATTCACCTCATGATAGCCAGTGGGACAACAACTTTACAATTATTATTATTTTATTTTTGGGGGGGTGGGGTAAGGGGGGGTAGAAGGATTACTTTATCCTATCCCAGGTATTCCTTAAAGAGGTGGGGTTTCAAGTGTCTCCGGAAGGTGGTGAGTGACTCCGCTGTCCTGGCGTCGTGAGGGAGCTTGTTCCACCATTGGGGTGCCAGAGCAGCGAATAGCTTTGACTGGCCTGAGCAGGAACTATGCTTCCGTAGAGGTAGGGGGGCCAGCAGGCCAGAGGTGGATGAACGCAATGCCCTCGTTTGGGTTTAGGGACTAATCAGAACCTGAAGGTACGGAGGTGCCGTTCCCCTCACAGCTCCGTAGGCAAGCACCATGGTCTTGTAGCAGATGCGAGCTTCAACTGGAAGCCAGTGGAGTGTGCGGAGGAGCGGGGTGACGTGAGAGAACTTGGGAAGGTTGAACACCAGACGGGCTGCAGCGTTCTGGATGAGTTGTAGGGGTTTAATGGCACAGGCAGGGAGCCCAGCCAACAGCGAGTTGCAGTGATCCAGACGGGAGATGACAAGTGCCTGGATTAGGACCTGTGCCGCTTCCTGTGTAAGGCAGGGTCGTACTCTGCAAATGTTGTAGAGCATGAACCTACAGGATCGGGTCACCGCCTTGATGTTAGCGGAGAACGACAGGGTGTTGTCCAGGGTCACGCCAAGGGTCTTTGCACTCTGGGAGGAGGACACAACAGAGTTGTCAACCGTGATGGCAAGATCATGGAACGGGCAGTCCTTCCCCGGGAGGAAGAGCAGCTCCGTCTTGCCGAGGTTCATCTTGAGGTGGTGATCCGTCATCCACACTGATATGTCTGCCAGACATGCAGAGATGCGATTCGCCACCTGGTTATCAGAAGGGGGAAAGGAGAAGATTAATTGTGTGTCGTCTGCGTAGCAACGATAGGAGAGGTCAGCTGTTTCAACCTGGAACACTATTCTCCTGCTTTGGTCTAGTTCAGTCATTGCAGGAGTGTGTGCAGGGTTTTGTCCCGGCCCAGCTCTAACACCTGACTTAAATAATAAACATAACGAATCACTGTGATAGGCTATTATTTGTAATCAGGTATGAGCTGATGGGGCACTCACTAACTGTAAGTTGCTCTGGATAAGAGCGTCTGCTAAATGACTAAAATGTAATTATTCTGTACTATGGGTAGTGTTGGGGAAGGATTCATTTCGATGGTAGACTGCAGCCAAGGCAGCACTGGTCCACAGCTGCCCTGTCAGTCAGGTGAGTAGTATTGGTTGGTACTGTATGGGCCTTTAGGTTCCTCTCTGTATGTAGGCTATCGGACTGGCCTGTGTGGTAGTCTTTCATATGTGTAGTAGTTTGTTGCATCGTATTGCTTAGTTTTACCATTTGTGTCAACTTTGAATTCAATCTAAGCCACATAATGTTAACTTCCTCCATGTTGTACTTGACCTTTTTATAGATGCAGACCCAAAGACATTCAAGCAGCATTTTGAGAGCAAGCATCCCATGTCTCCAATGGTCCCAGTACTGGTTGATGTTCAGGCCTAAGTAACCACACACACAAATGCACCTACAGCTGCGGTAAGATTCTTCCATCATTCACACACACTAGGCATAGTGTAAACCACCATGTTGTCAACAAAATGGTGTCCTGAATGCTTAAGTTGTATTGTGTATGGCTCAATTTGTGGAAATGCTGTGATCAGTCATCGTCGTTAATGTTGCGATTCACAGACACACGATGACCACGATTTGAATGCTGCCACTGAGACGGAATGACTTCGAGAGACGCTGAGACCCCGAGTATGACTGGACATGCAGTGTTGTAAAGTACATAAGTAAAAATACTTTAAAGTACTACTTAAGTAGTTTTTTGGGCTCTGTACTTCACTATTTATATTTTTGACTACTTTTACTTTTACTTCACTACATTCCTAAATAAAATAATGTACTTTTTACTCCATATATTTTCCCTGACACCCAAAAGTACTTGTTACATTTTGACAGGAAAATGGTCAAATTCATGCACTTATCAAGAGAACATCCCTGGTCATCCCTATTGCCTCTGATCTGGCGGACTCACTAAACACAAATCAAATCAAAATGTTATTTGTCACATGCTCCGAATACAACAGGTGTAGACCTTACAGTGAAATGCTTACTTACAAGCCCTTAACCAACAGTGCAGTTTTAAGAAAATAGAGTTAAGAAAATATGTACTAAATACAGTAAGTAAAATATAAAATAAAAAGTAACACAAGAAAATTACATAACAATAACAAAGCTATATACAGGGGGTACCGGTACCGAGTCAATGTGTGGGGGTATAGGTTAGTCCAGGTAATTTGTACATGTAGATAGGGGTAAAGTGACTGTATACATTATAAACAGCGAGTAATGCTTTGTTTATGTCTGAGTGTTGGAGTGTTCCCCTGGCTATACTTTGACTTATGTGATACTTAAGTATATTTTAGCAATACCATTTACTTGTGATACACAAGTATATTTAAAACCAAATACTTTTAGAATTTTACTCAAGTAGTATTTTACTGAGTGACTTTCACTTTTACTTAAGTCATTTTCTATTGAGATTTTCTTCTTTTGCATTTACTCAAGTGTGACATTTGAGTACTTTTTGGACCTCTTGTGGACATGGGGCCGGATATTTGTGACAACGACCTAAAAGGGGTGCAGAAGCACACCAGCACCCCGGTTTTATGTTGATTCCATGGGGAAACCATCCCTGTAGCTACCCCTTATTCCACACTATGCCTTGTTATGCCCCATGGTCCCTCAACTTCGGACCTCTCCATCTGATCTCTATAAACCCACCCTAACTTCACCCATTTTCCCCCAATTGCTGCTTCCTTCACTTGTTCCTTCTCCTGACGTGATAACATCGAGACTCAGTAACACGTTTACGGTGTTGTGGCGTACTGTTTTTTTTTTGCGACCTTTTCTTCACCCATGTAATGCTGTCCTCCTGCTTATTCTGGGGGTTTAGATTGAATGCTGTGTTAAATGTGCTGCTCACAACTGATAGCAGCCAACATGGATTTTTGAGTCTGTGTTACGTGTGTTTCTCATTCTGCTGGAGTTGACCTGGTTTTTTATATTAAACCTATCTCCAGTTGTTTTCTACATCTTTATAACTCACCCACCAAAAATCACAATATGTCAATATACATGTTGTGTTATTTGTGCTGGTCTAATTCCTCAAATGGAAAGCAGAAAAATCTGTGCCCTCTCTGATAGTGACAATAGTTAATATGGTGATCTTCGATGTCCCAGGTTTGTGGCATTTGATGAATAAATTATTTCATCTTTACTTCAAGTCAGATGTTTATGTTATGTATGAAAGGCATATGTATGCTTTTTTTTTACTATTTTGATTTCTTTATAAACAATGTAATGGTTTGAGTTCAGGTGTTTGATGGGTGACTAGGTGCTTTCTTGTCAAATAAATATGTTTATTCATTCATGATTATGGATGCATTCTGCAATGAGTTAATCTGGCTTGGAATCTGCAACGGAACATGTCAACAAGTTTTAGTTCTGAATTGCTTAACTACAGCAGTGCATTCTGACACCGTGAATTTTAAATAGATTTCATCCACAGGAGGTTGGTGGCACCTTAGTTTGGGAGGACGGGGCTCGTGGTAATGGCTGGAACAGAATCAGTGGAACGGTATCAAATACATTAAACACGTGTGTTTGATGCCATTCCATTTACTCCGTTCCAGACATTATTATGAACACATGGTTTCTAATATAAGGGATTAAATACAGAACTCCTCTGGCTGAATGAGAAGAGGAACTGGCAAAATAAGATATGTTGCTAATATCATCTAGATAAGTAGGTAGATAGTAACTAGCCTAGTATTCATGGTACATTGTAAATATCTGACTGCTACTACGATAGTATTCTGCACAAGACAACAAGACCAAATGCATAAATAAAGCCAACAAATAGCTAAATAAAATATGGAACAGTAAATGAAAATGTTCACTATATCTTTTGTTTTTGATCAAGGTAGCTAGTAGCTAGCTGACAGCAAAGGTGTCAGATAGAGATCATGTGCAGGAGCTTGCAGGGATTTGTAGTCTTGCGTGATGTCTGCGTTGATGCTAATTAGCATTTTTGAATCTGACAGTAAATAGAACCCAATATGTTAATAAAAGTCACCTGGTCCGAGAGAGATTTGCACTGTTATCAAAATGTCACACAAGGGGAAGCCTGCATGAAATACACACCTGAAAACGATTGGAACCATTTCTGTGTTTTGACCGCTAGGTTTTATGGGTATTATGACATGTCCACGTTGAGGCTCTATAGTCCAACTTCTTTGGGTAAGGTATAATTAATTATGAAAGGGGAGATGAATGGCCATGCTAGCCCCAATGACAACGTGTACAGAAGAAAGCATAGTAGCTAGCAAGTACAGTATGAATAAATTAACAAATAAAAAGTTCATAAATGCATTGAAATCCCAATATACTGGTAGGAGACCATAATATTACAATGTCAGGGACCATATAAACTAATTATCAGTGTTTTTACATATTGATATTGTGACACCTTTGTCTGTAACTAGCTCTTCCACGTGAGTAGCTACAGTATCCAGGGAAGAGGCAAGCGGGTCGGGGGATGGCTATGAGAGGGAATACAGAAGGAATAGGAAGTGTGCGACATTTAATAAGGGCACTAACGCCAACAAAGGAACAGTAATATCAGGTCTGGAACTATTCAGATTTTTTTTATACAACATGAAATTCAACGCTTGTTACACCAACCTGCTGCAATAACCGTGTTCATCTTTCCCTCTATCCTGACTAGTCTCCCAGTCCCTGCCGCTGAAAAACATCCCCACAGCATGATGCTGCCACCACCATTTTTTATTTTTTTATTTCACCTTTATTTAACCAGGTAAGCCAGTTGAGAACAAGTTCTCATTTACAACTGCGACCTGGCCAAGAAAAAGCAAAGCAGTGCGATAAAAACAACAACAACACAGAGTTACATATGGAATAAACAAAACGTACAGTCAATAACACAATAGAAAATGTATATACTGTGTGTGCAAATGTAGCACGTTATGGAGGTAAGGCAATAAATAGGCCATAGTGCAAAATAATTACAATTTAGTATTAACACTGGAGTGATAGATGTGCAGAAGATGATGTGCAAATAGAGATACTGGGGAGCAAATTAGCAAAATAAATAACAATATGGGGCTGAGGTAGTTGGGTGGGCTAATTTCAGATGGGCTGTGTACAGGTGCAGTGATCGGTAAGCTGCTCTGACAACTGATGATTAAAGTTAGTGAGGGAGATAAGAGTCTCCAGCTTCAGAGATTTTTGCAGTTCGTTCCAGTCATTGGCAGCAGAGAACTGGAAGGAATGGCGGCCAAAGGAGGTGTTGGCTTTGGGGATGACCAGTGAGATATACCTGCTGGAAGGCATACTACGGGTGGGTGTTGCTATGGTGACCAATGATCTAAGATAAGGCGGGGATTTGCCTAGAAGTGATTTATAGATGTAATGAGGGCCAGACAACGAGAGTGTACAGGTCACAATGGTGGGTAGTATATGGGGCTTTGGTGACACAACGGATGGCACTGTGATAGACTACATCCAATTTGCTGAGTAGAGTGTTGGAGGCTATTTTGTAAATGACATCGCCGAAGTCAAGGATCGGTAGGATAGTCCGTTTTTTTTAGGGCATGTTTAGCAGCATGAGTGAAGGAGGCTTTGTTGTGAAATAGGAAACCGACCTGTTGCAATAACCATGTCTACCAACAGGGGTCATCTGCATCACAATACCGAAGTTGTCATCCACAAAATTCAGCCCTGGTTGAAATCAACTATGGTTACACCATGGAATTCAGCCAGATATCCTACATGAGTGAAAATGCCAATTATTGCCAAAACGGAGCCAAATGACTTAGGCCTACTTAAAGGGGAATGGAAACACTAGGATTTAGAACTCCAGCTAACTGTAACTGTAAATCACCATATTGGCATTGTTGCATCACTGGCAGGAGAGAAAAATCTGGAACTTCCAAAAATGGCTGAATTTACAGAGAGTAGCTCCGAGTCTGAGAATGAGTTTATAACAGAGGATGAAATAACGTTAGTTAGGGAGCCAATAAACCTACTGAAGCCGTTCATGTTTGAGCCGATCGTTCCCCCAGATCAGAGAGTTAGTTCTCGTAGCAGTAACAACACAGATATGCTGCCTGAAACACCTCAGCCAAAGGGTCGGCGTAGCGGTGACACAAACTGGTGTGAGTGTGGATGCTGTCAGGTAATGATGGCTGGGGAGTATGAGTGTGTGTGTTGTAGAGAGATGGTGGTGATACAGCACAAAATCCCAGCGGGATGGTGGCTGCATTACATCCAGTCAGAGGTTCCTGTCAGTCTGTCTGGATGGCGATGTATTGGACGTGTAACTAATCCAGTGGCGAGTTTAGCATGTACATTTGGGGGATGCATGCTAGCAAAACCACTACACAACAAATCACTAAACAATACATTAATTGCACTATAGCGGTGACAAACGGTGCCCACAAACTGTTAGGGCCTCCATAAAGCTGTCGGAAGCTGTCCAAGGGATGACAGATTGTCTTGAAATAAACAATAGCCTTAGAAATAGCATGTACCTCCTCTGCCTCCTCCGGCAAAGTCTCCCT
The DNA here is from genome assembly GCF_020615455.1 of Coregonus clupeaformis. NCBI lineage: Eukaryota > Metazoa > Chordata > Actinopteri > Salmoniformes > Salmonidae > Coregonus > Coregonus clupeaformis. The sequence continues at coordinate 4,570,036 of NC_059192.1, forward strand.
CCAAGATTAAAAACCTTTTCAGGGATGAAGATGTCATCCTAAACGCAAACAAACGTTTTGTTAAGACAACTAAAACCCAAATATATCAGTTGGTGTCACGCCCTGACTCAAGGGACGTTTATTTGTTGAGTCAGGATGTGTATATTCCGTGTTGTGTTTGTTCATTGTTATAGTATCTATGATGGGTAGATCTATGTTGGCCTGGGTGGTTCCCAATCAGAGGCAGCTGTAGCTCGTTGTCTCTGATTGGGGACCATACTTAGGCAGCCTATTGGCACGAGTTAGTGGTGGGATCTTGTTCCGTAAAGGTATGTTGTTTGTTCCCAATATACTGGTAGGAGATATACTGTTTGCTACCTTGGACTTCACGTTTCGTTTGTTGTTTTGTCGTGTGTTTAGTCGTTAATAAATATGAATGCATATCACGCTGCGCCTTGGTCCTTCTCGTTCATGAACGATCATGACAGTTGGCGTTAATAAGCTAACTGTCTTGTATGCTATGTCAACACACACACACACACACACACACACACACACACACACACACACAGCAAATACAGGGACATTTATTTTTCAGCAAACATTAGCCATGTCAACTTCAGTCTAGCTAAATAAGGTGGAGCTAACAAAACATTCCAAAAACAAAACTGTCAACAAAATGTGTTACAGTACTTGACTATCTGAGGTGGAAGCTAGCTACAGTAACTACCTAATAACAGGGGTACACAGAGAAACTGTGTTGCAATTTTAGTTGCAGTTGAGTTACTTGCTAACGTTAGTTGCTGGGAGGTGTTACACATTAGCTAGTTACCTTCAACTAGAGTTGCAACAAAGTTGTCCAGTGTCTAACGCTAGGCTAGTCACCAACAACAGACTCATGACCGGTTAACGTCACTTCAGGCTCCATTGACTCCTCTGTTCAGTCTGGCTTTTGCTTGACTCCGAAGTCAGCGATGTTGATGATGGTCGGTCGGTAACCCCTACACCATAACCCTCATAACCCTGAAAATGGAGGGGCAAGCAGAGGGCTTCAACGTAGGCCTATGACTCCTTTCCATTCGTAAACACCCGGTTGCCTCATCGAAAGTGCCCTTCGTCGCAAAGTCTTCCTCCGTGTAGTGCTGGCTGCAGATACTGCTAGCTCGAGCTGTCACGTCCTTCCTCTTCAGGACATGGAGCCACTTCTTCAAAAGTTGTGGGTCCTTGGGCAGCCGATGGTAGCTTATCGAGGGATTCTTTTGGAGCCAATTCCTACAGCCTGGCTCTATACAGTTCACGTTTTAATTAGTACTTGTTGTTGCCATCTTTGTTGTCCGCACCTAACCTCTCTCTTCGATTCACTCTGCGTGCGAAAACTCAATAGCACAGACAATTTGCTGCTTCCTGCCAGTGACGCGCTGGCGTCAGTTGTTACTATGGCTATTTAAAATGGCGCTGGCCATAGCTCAAATAAACCTTGTCGATCGATCAAAAATACTAAATACAGAGATGTTTTTAAGTTAAACGCACGTTTAGTATTAGTGGATTGAATGCATCTCTTTGTTTAGATTTACTTCCTAAAGGGTTTCCATTCTCCTTTTAATCTGCACTTACTCCTAATGGAACACTTCTTGATGTAGTAGGTTACCAAATATAAGGACTAGGGGTCAATCAACCCATTGCTGTAAAGTTACCAGAATTCAAAACATATTAAATCTTCTTGGAAAACACTAGGCCTACTTTAGGCCATATTTTACTTATATGCATTGATCTGAACAGTATAGCTGTCACGGTATATTTGTGGATGTGGTGGTGAAGTCAGGCACAGGACACAGCGGATAAGTCAAAACGACTTTACTGAGACTCAAAGACAATCCAAAATAAATGGCCTCGAACACACAGGAGGCAAAGAATACGCGCAACGCGTAAACTACACTAAGCACAACATATACTGAAAAAAGACAAACGACAATGCGGACAATAACTCCAAAACATAACACAGGGAAACTTATAGGTGACATAATCAGGACAGAATACGAAACAGGTGCACTAAACTAGACATGACCAAACAAACATCGAAACATCAAACGGTGGCAGCTAGTACTCCGGGGACGACGAACGCCGAAGCCTGCCCGAACAAGGAGGAGGAGAAGCCTCGGCAGTATTCGTGACAGTACCCCCTTGACGCGCAGCTCTAGCCGTGCGCCAACCCCGGCATCGGGGACGGCCAGGAGGACGCGGAGCAGGGCGCGTGGGATGGTTACGATGGAACTCCGTCAGGAGGGAGGGATCTAAGATATCCCTCCTAGGCACCCAGCACCGTTCCTCCGGACCGTACCCCTCCCACTCCACGAGATATTGTAGACCCCCCATCCGACGTCTCGAATCCACGATGGACCGGACTGAATACCCCGGAGCCCCCTCGATGTCCAGTGGGGGCGGAGGAGTCTCTCTTATTTCACTGTCCTGGAGTGGACCAGCTACCACCGGCCTGAGGAGAGACACATGGAATGAGGGGTTAATGTGATAATCATTAATCAAATCAAATCAAATTTTATTGGTCACATGCGCCGAATACAACAAGTGCAGACATTACAGTGAAATGCTTACTTACAGCCCTTAACCAACAGTGCGTTTATTTTAAACAAAAAAAGTAAGAATAAAACAACAACAAAAAAAGTGTTGAGAAAAAACAAAGAGCAGAAGTAAAATAAAGTGACAGTAGGGGAGGCTATATATACAGGGGGTACCGGTGCAGAGTCAATGTGCGGGGGGCACCGGCTAGTTGAGGTAGTTGAGGTAATATGTACATGTGGGTAGAGTTAAAGTGACTATGCATAAATACTTAACAGAGTAGCAGCAGCGTAAAAAGGATGGGGTGGGGGGGGCAGTGCAAATAGTCCGGGTAGCCATGATTAGCTGTTCAGGAGTCTTATGGCTTGTGGGTAGAAGCTGTTGAGAAGTCTTTTGGACCTAGACTTGGCACTCCGGTACCGCTTGCCGTGCGGTAGCAGAGAGAACAGTCTATGACTAGGGTGGCTGGAGTCTTTGACAATTTTGAGGGCCTTCCTCTGACACCGCCTGGTATAGAGGTCTTGGATGGCAGGGAGCTTTGCCCCAGTGATGTACTGGGCCGTACGCACTACCCTCTGTAGTGCCTTGCGGTCAGAGGCCAAGCAGTTGCCATACCAGGCGGTGATGCAACCAGTCAGGATGCTCTCGATGGTGCAGCTGTAGAATTTTTTGAGGATCTGAGGACCCATGCCAAATCTTTTTAGTCTCCTGAGGGGGAATAGGCTTTGTCGTGCCCTCTTCACGACTGTCTTGGTGTGCTTGGACCATGATAGTTCGTTGGTGATGTGGACACCAAGGAACTTGAAGCTCTCAACCTGTTCCACTACAGCCCCGTCGATGAGAATGGGGGCGTGCTCAGTCCTCTTTTTTTTTCCTGTAGTCCACAATCATCTCCTTTGTCTTGGTCACGTTGAGGGAGAGGTTGTTGTCCTGGCACCACACGGCCAGATCTCTGACCTCCTCCCTATAGGCTGTCTCATCGTTGTCGGTGATCAGGCCTACCACTGTTGTGTCGTCGGCAAACTTAATGATGGTGTTGGAGTCGTGCCTGGCCATGCAGTCATGGGTGAACAGAGAGTACAGGAGGGGACTGAGCACGCACCCCTGAGGGGCCCCCGTGTTGAGGATCAGTGTGGCAGATGTGTTGTTTACCTACCCTTACCACCTGGGGCGGCCCGTCAGGAAGTCCAGGATCCAGTTGCAGAGGGAGGTGTTTAGTCCCAGGATCCTTAGCTTAGTGATGAGCTTAGAGGGCACTATGGTGTTGAATGCTGAGCTGTAGTCAATGAATAGCATTCTCACGTAGGTGTTCCTCTTGTCCAGGTGGGAAAGGGCAGTGTGGAGTGCGATAGAGATTGCATCATCTGTGGATCTGTTGGGGCGGTATGCAAATTGGAGTGGGTCTAGGGTTTCTGGGATTATGCTGTTGATGTGAGCCATGACCAGTCTTTCAAAGCACTTCATGGCTACAGACGTCAGTGCTACTGGTCGGTAGTCATTTAGGCAGGTTATCTTAGAGTTCTTGGGCACGGGGACTATGGTGGTCTGCTTGAAACATGTTGGTATTACAGACTCGGTCAGGGACATGTTGAAAATGTCAGTGAAGACACTTGCCAGTTGGTCAGCACATGCTCGGAGTACACGCCCTGGTAATCCGTCTGGCCCAGCGGCCTTGTGAATGTTGACTTGCTTAAAGTCTTACTCACATCGGCTACGGAGAGCGTGATCACATAGTCGTCCGGAACAGCTGGTGCTCTCATGCATGCTTCAGTGTTGCTTGCCTCGGGCGAGCATAGAAGTGGTTTAGCTCGTCTGGTAGGCTTGTGTCACTGGGCAGCTCGCGGCTGTGCTTCCCTTTGTAGTCTGTAATAGTTTTCAAGCCCTGCCACATCCGGCCAGCGTCAGAGCCAGTGTAGTATGATTCAATCTTAGACCTGTATTGACTCTTTGCCTGTTTGATGGTTCGTCGGAGGTCATAGCGGGATTTCTTATAAGCTTCCGGGTTAGAGTCCCGTTCCTTGAAAGCGGCAGCTCTACCCTTTAGCTCAGTGCGGATGTTGCCTGTAATCCATGGCTTCTGGTTGGGGTATGTACGTACGGTCACTGTGGGGACGACATCATCGATGCACTTATTGATGAAGCCAGTGACTGATGTGGTGTACTCCTCAATGCTGTCTGAAGAATCCCGGAACATGTTCCAGTCTGTGCTAGCAAAACAGTCCTGTAGCTTGGCATCTGCGTCATCTGACCACTTTTTTTATTAACCGAATCACTGGTGCTTCCTGCTTCAGTTTTTGCTTATAAGCAGGAATCAGGAGGATAGAGTTATGGTCAGATTTGCCAAATGGAGGGCGAGGGAGAGCTTTGTATGCGTCTCTGTGTGTGGAGTAAAGGTGGTCTAGAGTTTTTTTCCCCTCTGGTTGCACATTTGACATGCTGGTAGAAATTAGGTAGAACGGATTTAAGTTTCCCTGCATTAAAGTCCCCGGCCACTAGGAGCGCTGCATCTGGATGAGCGTTTTCCTGTTGATTAATGGCCTTGTACAACTCATTCAGTGCAATCTTAATGCCAGCATTGGTTTGTGGTGGTAAATAGACAGCTATGAAAAAATATAGCTGAAAACTCTCTTGGTAAATAGTGTGGTCTACAGCTTATCATAAGATACTCTACCTCAGGCGAGCAAAACCTCGAGACTTCCTTAGTATTTGATTTTGTACACCAGCTGTTGTTTACAAATATACAGAGACCGCCACCCTTTGTCTTACCGGAGCCAGCCGTTCTGTCCTGCCGATGTAGCGTGTAGCCTGCCAGCTGAATGGTATCATTGTTGTCGTTCAGCCACGACTCCGTGAAACATAAGATATTACAGTTTTTAATGTCCCGTTGGTAGGATAACCGTAATCTTAAATCGTCAATTTTATTCTCAAAAGATTGAACGTTGGCTAATAGTATTGATGGGGAGAGGCAGTTTACTCGCTCGCCGTCGGATCCTTACAAGGCACCCCACCTACGTCCACGATATCTCCGTCTCTTCCTCAGGCGAATGACGGGGATCTGGGCCTTGCCGGGTGTCTGTAGAATATCCTTTGCGTCCGACTCGTTGAAGAAAAAGTCTTCGTCCAATGCGAGGTGAGTAATCGCTGTCCTGATATCCAGAAGCTCTTTTTGGTTATAAGAGACGATGGCATAAACATTATGTACAAAATAAATTACAAATAACGCGGAAAAACACACATAATAGTACAATTGGTTAGAGGGCTGTAAAACGGCAGCCATCTTCTCCGGCGCTGTTGTGGGAGTTACAAGTTGTAACTTGTAGCATACCTCGTTCAATCTCCTCAGGACTTTAAATGGCCCCACAAACCGCCGACCCAGCTTCCGGCAGGGCAGGCGAAGGGGCAGGTTTCGAGTCGAGAGCCAGACTCGATCTCCAGGGAGCGTATACTGGACCCTCACTGCGGTGGAGATCGGCGCTCGCCTTCTGTCTACGGATAGCCCGCTGCAGATGGACGTGTGCAGCGTTCCACGTCTCCTCCGAGCGCGAAACCACTCATCCACCGCAGGAGCCTCGATCTGGCTCTGATGCCAAGGTGCCAGAACCGGCTGATACCCTAACACACACTGGAAAGGGGCTCAGGTTAGTAGAGGAGTGACGAAGAGAGTTCTGGGCAATCTCTGCCCAAGGGATATAACCCGACCACTCCTCCCTGCCGGTCCTGGCAATACGATCTCAGAAACCTGCCCACATCCTGGTTCACTCTCTCCACCTGCCCATTACTCTCAGGGTGAAAACCCGAGGTAAGGCTAACCGAGACCCCAAAGCGTTCCATGAACGCCCTCCAGACTCTAGAGGTGAATTGGGGACCTCGATCGGACACTATATCCTCGGGAACCCCGTGAGTGCCGGAAGACGTGGGTAAACAAAGCCTCTGCGGTCTGTAGGGCAGTAGGGGAGACCCGGCATTGGGATGAGACGACAGGCCTTAGAGAACCGATCCACAACGACCAGAATGGTGGTATTCCCCTGGGAGGGAGGTAGGTCAGTGACAAAGTCTACCAAGAGGTGAGACCACGGCCGTTGTGGAACGGGCAGGGGGCTGTAACTTCCCCCTGGGCAGGTGTCTAGGCGCCTTACACTGGGCGCACACTGAGCAGGAGGAGACATAAACCCTCACGTCCCTAGCCAATGTTGGCCACCAGTACTTAACACTAAGGCAGTGCACTGTCCGGCCAATACCTGGATGTCCAGAGGAGGGTGACGTGTGAGCCCAATATATGAGACGATCACGGATCTCGAGCGGCACGTACGTCCGCCCCCACTGGACACTCCGGAGGAGTAGGGTCGGTGCGTAACGCCCGCTCGATTTCCGCATCGATCTCCCACACCACCGGTGCCACCAGACAAGACTCCGGCAGTATGGGGTGGGCTCAATGGACCTCTCCTCTGTGTCATACCGCCGGGACAGGGCGTCTGCCTTACCGTTCTGGGACCCTGGGATGTACGTAAGCTTAAAGACAAACCGGGTCAGAAACATGTTCCACCTAGCCTAGGGTTCAGTCTCCTAGCTGCCCGGATGTACTCCAGGTTACGATGGTCAGTCAGAATGAGAAAAGGGTGTTGAGCCCCCTCAAGCCAATGCCTCCACACCTTTAGGGCCTGAACTACGGCTAGCAGCTCCCTGTCCCCTACGTCATAATTTCGTTCCGCCGGGCTGAGCTTCTTAGAATAAAAAGCGCAGGGCCGGAGTTTAGGAGGCGTGCCTGAGCGTTGAGACAATACTGCCCCAATACCAGCCTCTGACGCGTCCACCTCCACTTGGAACGCTAAAGCGGGGTCCGGATGCGCCAGCACCGGAGCCGAGGTGAACAGGTTCTTCAGTTTATCAAACGCCCTGTCCGCCTCAGCCGACCACTGCAAACGCACCGGGCCCCCCTTCAGCAGGGAAGTGATGGGAGCTGCCACCTGTCCAAAACCCCGGATAAACCTCCGGTAGTAATTGGCAAAACCCAAAAACCGTTGCACCTCTTTAACAGTGGTTGGAGTCTGCCAATTACGAAGCGGCTGACCTACGGTCAATCTCCATCTCCACCCCTGACGCGGACAACCCGATGACCCAAGAAGGAGATGGACTCCTGGAAAAACAGACATTTCTCTGCCTTGACATACAAGTCATGCTCCAACAGCCTACCCAACACTCGGCGTACCAGGGCTACATGCTCGGCTCGTGTAGACGAGTACACTAGAATGTCGTCAATGTACACGACCACACCCTGCCCATGCAAGTCCCGGAAGATCTCGTCCACAAAGGATTGGAAGACTGAAGGAGCATTCATTAACCCATATGGCATGACGAGATACTCATAATGACCCGAGGTGGTATTAAATGCTGTCTTCCATTCATCTCCCTCCCTAATGCGCACCAAGTTGTAAGCGCTCCTGAGATCCAGTATTGTGAAGAAACCATTAAGCTCCGCGTAATGATTCCGTCATACTCGCAACCAGAGGAAGAGGATAACAGTATTTAACTGTGATCTGATTGAGACTACGGTAATCACACGGGCGCAACCCTCCATCCTTTTTCTTCACAAAAAAGAAACTTGAGGACACAGGGGAAGTGGAGGGCCGTATGTATCCCTGTCTCAGAGACTCGGCTATGTATGTCTCCATAGCCGCCGTCTCCTCTTGAGACAAGGGATACACATGGCTCCGCGGAAGTGCCACACCCGCCAGGAGATCTATCGCACAATCCCCCGTCTATGAGGTGGCAACACGTCGCCCTAGTTTTGCTGAACACGAGTGCCAAATCCTCATACTCGGGGGGAATGTGCATTGCGGGCACCTGGTTCGGACTCTCCACCGTGGTGGCCCTTACGGAAACACCTAAACATCGCCCGGCACACTGGTTAGACCACTCCTTGAGAGCCCTCTGTTGCCACGAAATGGTGGGATCAAGGGCGATTAACCAAGGAAGCCCCAGTACCACGGGATACGCAGGAGAGTCGATCAGATACAACTGAATAATCTCTTCATGACCCCCCTGCGTCCTCATCTTAAGTGGCGCTGTGACCTCCCTAATCAACCCAGATCCCAACGGACGGCTATCTAGGGCATGGATAGGGAAGGGTGCATCAACGGGCAGGAGGGAAATCCCTAACTTCACACAAAATTACGATCAATTAAATTCCCAGCTGCGCCTGAATCGACTAGCGCCTTATGCTGGGACTGAGATGCAACCTGAGGAAATACTACAGGTATACAAAAGTGAACAACAGAGAGCTCTGGGTGAGGTGGGCGCCTACTCACCTGGAATGACTCCCCAGTGCGCGACGTGCTGCCTCGAACCCCTGGAGACCCTCCCCAGCACCTAGCCGCAGTGTGTCCTCTACGGCCACAGTTGGTGCAGGGGACGGCCTCCCTCGGTATCTCCCTCCTCCTCTCTCTAGCGCCAGCACCCCCGAGCTCCATAGGGCTTGGCTCGGAGGTGCTGGGGGATGGAATGGACGGCCCCAACTCTGGACGTCCGCGGGTGGCCAGCAGGGTATCCAGACGGATTGACATGTCCACCAGTTGGTCGAAGGTGAGATTGGTGTCCCTGCAGGCCAACTCTCGTCGAACGTCCTCACGCAGGCTACACCGATAGTGGTCGATGAGGGCCCTCTCATTCCACCCCGCATCTGCCACTAGAGACCGGAAATCCAGGGCAAACTCCTTTGCGCTCCTCTTCCCCTGTCGAAGGTGGAACAGACGCTCTCCCGCCGCTTTACCCTCAGGGGGATGATCGAACACAGCCCTGAAGCGGCGGGAGAACTCAGCGTAGCTGATGGTGGCGCGTCTATTCCCTCCATTCGGCATTGGCCACTCCAACGCCTTGCCGGAGAGACAGGAGATGAGGGCGGAAACGCTCTCGTATCCCGAGGGCGCCGGGTGTATGGTTGCCAGGTAGAGCTCCACTTGAAGGAGGAACCCCTGACACCCGGCTACGGTGACATCATATGCCCTCGGGAGCGAGAGCCGAATGCCACTGGACTCCGGAGCTGGTATGGTGGGGCTGGCCGATGGTGGTGGTAAGGTAGGAGGAGGTGTGGGCAAACCTCCTGCATGGCGGATCCGAGTTGCTGGATCCTGGCGTCCTGGTAGCTGACCCGATCCTCCAGCGACTCGGTTCCCGCCGCTGCTCCTGCTGACTCCATTGTAAAGGTGTGTTATTCTGTCACAGTATATTTGTGGATGTGGTGGTGAAGTCAGGCACAGGACACAGCGGATAAGTCAAAACGACTTTACTGAGACTCAAAGACAATCCAAAATAAATGGCCTCGAACACACAGGAGGCAAAGAATACGCGCAACGTGTAAACTACACTAAGCACAACATATACTGAAAAAAGACAAACGACAATGCGGACAATAACACACAACTCCAAAACATAACACAGGGAAACTTATAGGTGACATAATCAGGACAGAATACGAAACAGGTGCACTAAACTAGACATGACCAAACAAATATCGAAACATCAAACGGTGGCAGCTAGTACTCCGGGGCGACGAACGCCGAAGCCTGCCCGAACAAGGAGGAGGAGCAGCCTCGGCAGTATTCGTGACAATAGCCTAATACATTGGCCACGAAGACTGATTTTGCCGTCAACACAAACAAGCATTGTAAATAGGATTGAAAAACAAATTGCCTTGTGGTGTCTGTCATCATGCCATTCAAGGTTTCATAATAGCCCCCGCCTTCCTCCAAGCCCACAGGCCAGGCCAGGTCAGGCAGAGAGAGATGGGGCTGTTGTGGTGGAAAACCTTAGCATAATGAGTCTCTCAGGAGGAATCAGTGTGTACTAGTCTTTCCTGACAGGATTTGGTTCTGGGTTCAGAGATGACTGTAGACACACGTGATTCCCGTGTGCTTCTCACGCAGTAATTTAAATGATCAGACGATCCACAGAGACCACTAAACAGAGAGGGACAGAGTTTGAGTTTTTAAGAATTGAAGGGTGAATACAAAGCGCACAGTCTTTTAATGCAGAAAGCTCATCTACAGTCCATATCAAAGCTCATCTACAGTCCATCTCAAAGCTCATCTACAGTCCATATTAAAGCTCATCTACAGTCCATATCAAAGCTCATCTACAACCCATATCAAAGCTCATCTACAGTCCATATCAAAGCTCATGGACAGTCCATATCAAAGCTCATCTACAGTCCATATCAAAGCTCATCTACAGTCCATATCAAAGCTCATCTACAGTCCATATCAAAGCTCATCTACAGTCCATATCAAAGCTCATCTACAGTCCATATCAAAGCTCATCTACAGTCCATATCAAAGCTCATGGACAGTCCATATCAAAGCTCATGGACAGTCCATATCAAAGCTCATGGACAGTCCATATCAAAGCTCATGGACAGTCCATATCAAAGCTCATCTACAGTCAATATCAAAGCTCATCTACAGTCCATATCAAAGCTCATCTACAGTCCATATCAAAGCTCATCTACAGTCCATATCAAAGCTCATCTACAGTCCATATCAAAGCTCATGGACAGTCCATATCAAAGCTCATCTACAGTCCATATCAAAGCTCATCTACAGTCCATATCAAAGCTCATCTACAGTCCATATCAAAGCTCATCTACAGTCCATATCAAAGCTCATCTACAGTCCATATCAAAGCTCATCTACAGTCCATATCAAAGCTCATCTACAGTCCATATCAAAGCTCATGGACAGTCCATATCAAAGCTCATCTACAGTCCATATCAAAGCTCATCTACAGTCCATATCAAAGCTCATCTACAGTCCATATCAAAGCTCATCTACAGTCCATATCAAAGCTCATCTACAGTCCATATCAAAGCTCATCTACAGTCCATATCAAAGCTCATCTACAGTCCATATCAAAGCTCATGGACAGTCCATATCAAAGCTCATGTACAGTCCATATCAAAGCTCATCTACAGTCCATATCAAAGCTCATCTACAGTCCATATCAAAGCTCATCTACAGTCCATATCAAAGCTCATCTACAGTCCATATCAAAGCTCATCTACAGTCCATATCAAAGCTCATCTACAGTCCATATCAAAGCTCATCTACAGTCCATATCAAAGCTCAACTACAGTCCATATCAAAGCTCATCTACAGTCCATATCAAAGCTCATCTACAGTCCATATCAAAGCTCATCTACAGTCCATATCAAAGCTCATCGACAGTCCATATCAAAGCTCATCTACAGTCCATATCAAAGCTCATCTACAGTCCATATCAAAGCTCATGGACAGTCCATATCAAAGCTCATCTACAGTCCATATCAAAGCTCATCTACAGTCCATATCAAAGCTCATGGTCTTTTGATGCTACAGTCCATATTGAAGTAATATATCAAGAGGAAGAGAGGTAGAGACTTTCATTATGACCTGAGGAAGAGAGGTAGAGACATTCATTATGACCTGAGGAAGAGCGGTAGAGACATTCATTATGACCTGAGGAAGAGAGGTAGAGACATTCATTATGACCTGAGGAAGAGAGGTAGAGACATTCCTTATGATGTGAGGAAGAGCGGTAGAGACTTCAAATCAAATCAAATTTTATTGGCCACATGCGCCGAACACAACAGGTGCAGACATTACAGTGAAATGCTTACTTACAGCCCTTAACCAACAGTGCATTTATTTTTAACAAAAAAGTACAAATAAAACAACAACAAAAAAAAGAGCAGAAGTAAAATAAAATAACAGTAGGGAGGCTATATATACAGGAGGGTACCGGTGCAGAGTCAACGTGCGGGGGCACCGGCTAGTTGAGGTAGTTGAAGTAATATGTACATGTGGGTAGAGTTAAAGTGACTATGCATAAATAATTAACAGAGTAGCAGCAGCGTAAAAGGATGGGGTGGTGGGGCAGTGCAAATAGTCTGGGTAGCCATGATTAGCTGTTCAGGAGTCTTATGGCTTGGGGGTAGAAGCTGTTGAGAAGTCTTTTGGACCTAGACTTGGCACTCCGGTACCGCTTGCCGTGCGGTAGCAGAGAGAACAGTCTATGACTAGGGTGGCTGGAGTCTTTGACAATTTTGAGGGCCTTTCCTTATGACCTGAGGAAGAGAGGTAGAGACATTCATTATGACCTGAGGAAGAGCGGTAGAGACTTTCATTATGACCTGAGGAAGAGAGGTAGAGACATTCATTATGACCTGAGGAAGAGCGGTAGAGACATTCATTATGACCTGAGGAAGAGCGGTAGAGACATTCATTATGACCTGAGGAAGAGAGGTAGAGACATTCATTATGACCTGAGGAAGAGAGGTAAATACTTTCCTTTAGGGCCTAAAAATCATATCTTCATTTTTTTTTCTAAATGTATGGGCAATTCACAATATATACTGTATCTCAATGTTTTGTATCTCGACAATGCAAATAGTCCAGGTAGCCATTTGATTAGCTGTTCAGGAGTCTTATGGCTTGGGGGTAGAAGCTGTTAAGAAGCCTCCTCCCTATAGGCTGTCTCATCGTTGTCGGTGATCAGGCCTACCACTGTTGTGTCATCTGCAAATTAAATGATGGTGTTGGAGTCGTGCTTGGCCATGCAGTCATGGGTGAACAGGGAGTACAGGAGGGGACTGAGCATGCACCCCTGAGGGGCCCCTGTGTTGAGAATCAGCGTGGCAGATGTTTTGTTACCTACCCTTACCACCTAGGGCGGCCCGTCAGGAAGTCCACGATCCAGTTGCAGAGGGAGATGTTAAGTCCAAGGGTCCTTAGCTTAGTGATGAGCTTTGAGGGCACTTTGGTGTTGAACGCTGCGCTGTAGGCAATGAACAGAATTATCACGTGGGTGTTCCTTTTGTCCAGGTGGGAAAGGGCAGTGTGGAGTGCAATAGAGATTGCATTATCTGTGGATCTGTTGGGGTGGTATGCAAATTTGAGTAGATCTAGGGTTTCTGGGATAAATCTCTCTCCAGATGAAATCTTGCGACTTGTGACGGCCGGCCGCCCAACAACCTGCCCGCTTGACTCTATCCCCTCCTCTCTTCTCCAGACCATTTCCGGAGACCTTCTCCCTTACCTCACCTCGCTCATCAACTCATCCTTGACCGCTGGCTATGTCACTTCCGTCTTCAAGAGAGCGAGAGTTGCACCCCTCCTCAAAAAACCTACACTCGATCCCTCAGATGTCAACAACTACAGACCAGTATCCCTTCTTTCTTTTCTCTCCAAAACTCTTGAGCGTGCCGTCTCTAGCCAACTCTCCTGCTATCTCTCTCAGAATGACCTTCTTGATCCAAACCAGTCAGGTTTCAAGACTCCTGAGTGGCGCAGTGGTCTAAGGCACTGCTAACTGTGCCACTAGAGATCCTGGTTCGAATCCAGGCTCTGTCGCAGCCGGCCGCGACCGGGAGACTCATGGGCGGCGCACAATTGGCCCAGCGTCATCCAGGGTAGGGGAGGGAATGGCCGGCAGGGATGTAGCTCAGTTGATAGAGCATGGTGTTTGCAACGCCAGGGTTGTGGGTTTGATTCCCACGGGGGGCCAGTATAAAAAAAATAAAAAAAATTATTCACTAACTGTAAGTCGCTCTGGATAAGAGCGTCTGCTAAATGACTAAAATGTAAATGTAAAATGTAAGACTGGTCATTCAACTGAGACTGCTCTTCTCTGTGTCACGGAGGCTCTCCGCACTGCTAAATCTAACTCTCTCTCCTCTGCTCTTATCCTTCTAGACCTATCTGCTGCCTTTGATACTGTGAACCATCAGATCCTCCTCTCCACCCTCTCCGAGTTGGGCATCTCCGGCGCTGCTCACTCTTGGATTGTGTCCTACCTGACAGGTCGCTCCTACCAGGTGGCATGGCGAGAATCTGTCTCCGCACCACGTGCTCTCACCACTGGTGTCCCCCAGGGCTCAGTTCTAGGCCCTCTCCTATTCTCTCTATACACCAAGTCACTTGGCTCTGTCATATCCTCACATGGTCTCTCCTATCATTGCTACGCAGACGACACACAATTAATTTTCTCCTTTCCCCCTTCTGATAACCAGGCCGCGAATCGCAGCTCTGCATGTCTGGCAGACATATCAGTGTGGATGTCGGATCACCACCTCAAGCTGAACCTTGGCAAGACAGAGCTGCTCTTCATCCCGGGGAAGGACTGCCCGCTCCATGATCTCGCCATCACGGTTGACAACTCCATTGTGTCCTCCTCCCAGAGTGCAAAGAGCCTTGGCGTGACCCTGGACAACACCCTGTCGTTCTCCACTAACATCAAAGCGGTGACCCGATCCTGCAGGTTCATGCTCTACAACATTCGCAGAATACGACCCTACCTTACACAGAAAGCGGCACAGGTCCTAATCCAGGCACTTGTCATCTCCCGTCTGGATTACTGCAACTCGCTGTTGGCTGGGCTCCCTGCCTGTGCCATTAAACCCCTACAACTTATCCAGAACACTGCAGCCCGTCTGGTGTTCAACCTTCCCAAGTTCTCACATGTCACCCCGCTCCTCCGCACACTCCACTGGCTTCCAGTTGAAGCTCGCATCTACTACAAAACCATGGTGCTTGCCTACGAAG
>NC_059192.1:4895157-4935157 GCF_020615455.1 Coregonus clupeaformis
AGCATCACCATCCTTATTTGAATAGCCTATTAAATGAACAGCATCACCATCCTTATTTGAATAGCCTATTAAATGAACAGCATCACCATCCTTATTTGAATAGCCTATTAAATGAACAGCATCACCATCCTTATTTGAATAGCCTATTAAATGAACAACATCACCATCCTTATTTGGAATAGCCTATTAAATGAACAGCATCACCATCCTTATTTGAATAGCCTATTAAATGAACAGCATCACCATCCTTATTTGAATAGCCTATTAAATGAACAGCATCACCATCCTTATTGGAATAGCCTATTAAAGGAACAGCATGACACAAACAAATCACTTCTTATTGCTTGAAATTAACAAAATGATATACTGTAACTGTGGTTGTGTATAAATGACACAATACCCAAACTAGTATAGTTAAAACAAAAC
Organism: Coregonus clupeaformis; assembly: GCF_020615455.1. Taxonomy (NCBI): domain Eukaryota; kingdom Metazoa; phylum Chordata; class Actinopteri; order Salmoniformes; family Salmonidae; genus Coregonus; species Coregonus clupeaformis. The sequence goes on from NC_059192.1 coordinate 4,895,584, forward strand.
AAATCATTTAAAATTGTAATTTATTTCGAATAAATTGATATTGGCTCGTCCATTGGAGAAGAGCACGTCTCTATAGAGCAGGGTTTCCCAAAACTGGGTCCTCGGCCCGCCCTGGGGGCACGTTTTGGGTTATTGACCCAGCAAGCTTTGATTATTTGAATCAGGTGTGTAGTGCTATGGCAAACACCAAAACATGCCCCCAGGGTGGGCCGAGGACCCAGTTTGGGAAGCCCTGCTCTATAGAGGGGGCTCTTCCCATGGCTGCTGTTTACAGCGTCATTGAGTATGTTTAACTAAGTGTGTGTGTGTATAGTGTGTGTGTTTAGGTGTGTGTGTGTGTATAGTGTGTGTATACTATAGTGTGTGTATAGTGTGTGTGTGTGTTTAGGTGTGTGTGTGTGTTTAAGTGTGTGTGTATAGTGTGTGTTTAAGTGTGTGTGTGTATAGTGTGTGTGTTTAGGTGTGTGTGTGTGTATAGTGTGTGTGTGTGTACTATAGTGTGTGTGTTTAAGTGTCTGTGTATAGTGTGTGTGTTTAGGTGTGTGTGTGTATAGTGTGTGTGTTTAGGTGTGTGTGTGTGTGTATAGTGTGTGTGTGTGTGTGTGTGTGTGTATAGTGTGTGTTCCTGTCAGCAGATTATCATAGAGGTTGACCTGAGAAGAAGCAGCTTCCAGACCACCAGACTGTTACCCCCGGCAACAGGCTGCCATTAAACAAAGGAGGAAGCATTAAGCCCTCGTCTTCAATAATACGAATGAAGGGACAGCAGCAGATGCGACCGTGTGTGTGTGTGTGTGTGTGTGTGTGGACCCCAGGGGTGATGGGTAATGAATGAGCAGCAGTTCCACGCTGGCACACACACACACGCCGGTGGCAGAGTCACCTGTGACCCTCTCACAGTGGGTCAAAACCAAACAGGAAGAGGACTCACATTATCACGACACCCCACTAGACTCATTAGAAGCATCCATATGCGACACTAAAATCAGCCACGACTGGGTTTGGATGGTCTAACAGCCCATCCCCCTTGATAACAACTAGTGACGGGGGAGAACATCGATACAGTTACATATCGGGATATTATTTGAGACGATATATTGTATGGTATCATTTTGACAATATCTAAATGTTATTTTTTTGCGCTAGTTGGCTGTACCAACCTCCAGTAGCTTATTCTCCATCGTCTTTCAAATAGGGAGCCAATTAGTTTTGAGCACTTTTGTTTCCATGACTGATCAAAACTTGTTTTATCATACTGTCTCTTGTCTATCTGCTGTGACATTGTGAGCAATATGTTTGGAACATCGAATCACAATAAAAATCACAGTATACAATCGCAATACAAATAGAATCGTGAGAATCGCAATACATCGTATCGGACCCTGAGTACATTACGTGACCATAATCATAGGCATTGATATGGAGTTGGTCCCCCCTTTGCTGCTATAACAGCCTCCACTCTTCTGGGAATGCTTTCAACTAGGTGTTGGAACATTGCTGCGGGGACTTGCTTCCATTCAGCCACAAGAGCATTAGTGAGGTCGGGGACTGATGTTGGGCGATTAGGCCTGGCTCGCAGTCGGCGTTCCAATTCATCCCAAAGGTGTTAGATGGGGTTGAGGTCAGGGCTCTGTGCAGGCCAGTCAAGTTCTTCCACACCGTTCTCGACAAACCATTTCTGTATGGACCTCGTTTTGTGCACGGGGGCATTGTCATTCTGAAACAGGAAATGGCCTTCCCCAAACTGTTGCCACAAAGTTGGAAGAACAGAATCGTCTAGAATGTAATTGTATGCTGTAGAGTTAAGATTTCCCTTCACTGGAACTAAGGGGCCTTGCCCGAACCATGAAAAAACAGCCCCAGACCATTATTCATTCTCCACCAAACTTTACAGTTGACACTATGCATTGGGGCAGGTAGAGTTCTCCTGGCATCCGCCAAACCCAGATTCGTCCTTCAGACTGTCAGATGGTGAAGCGTGATTCATCACTCCAGAGAACACGTTTCCACTGCTGCAGAATCCAAAGGCGGCAAGCTTTACACCACTCCAGCCGACGCTTGGCATTGCGCATGGTGACCTTAGGCTTGGGCTCCTCGTCTATGGAAACCCATTTCATGAAGCTCTCGACAAACAGTTATTGTGCTGACGTTGCTTCCAGAGGCCGTATGGAACTCGGTAGTGAGTGTTGCAACAGAGGACAGACCATTTTTACACGCTATGCGCTTCAGCGATCCCGTTCTGTGAGCTTGTGTGGGCAGAAATTTGACAAACTGACTTGTTGGAAAGGTGGCATCCTATGACGGTGCCACGTTGAAAGGAACTGAGCTCTTCAGTACGGGCCATTCTACTGCCAATGTTTGTCTATGGAGATCGCACGGCTGTGTGCTCGATTTTAATACACCTGTCAGCAACGGCTGTGGCTGAAATAGCAGAATCCACTAATTTGAGGGGGTGTCCACATACTTTTGTATATATAGTGTATCATGATAATATCGTATCGTGAGGTCCAAATAACCACACTCAATAGAAACATTTCAAAAACCTTGGACTGAATACACTCTCCTACTAGAGGGTGAGTTAGTGAGCCAAAGCAATACTCTACATGTCGAGTGATTCACCAGTCCACAATGACTAATAATTACACAGCATTCCCTTCTCAATCCTGGTATTCAACCTTTAAGAAGCAGGCTTCGGTATGTGTTTGATGGCTGGTTAAAAAGTGTATGTATGTAGGCTACACTCATTCATGGCTAGTCAGTGAGACGTGCTGAGTGGCTCAGAGCACAGACACAACCAGAGCTGACCTGATTATCCCAGATATGTTCACTTCATTGAACAGGCCGTCTATCATTCTGCTGGATCTCTGACCTAGTAGCAGTAAGCCTCGTCCAGAACGGCCCATAGGTCAGCCTGATGTACAGGACACCCCCTGGACAGGACACTAGTCTATCTCCTGTTTCTGTAGTGAGACAGCTTGATGTACCAGGACACCCCCTGGACAGGACACTAGTCTATCTCCTGTTTCTGTAGTGAGACAGCTTGATGTACAGTACACGCCCTGGACAGGACACTAGTCTATCTCCTGTTTCTGTAGTGAGACAGCTTGATGTACAGTACACCCCCTGGACAGGACACTAGTCTATCTCCTGTTTCTGTAGTGAGACAGCTTGATGTACAGTACACCCCCTGGACAGGACACTAGTCTATCTCCTGTTTCTGTAGCATGAGTCAACTTGACGTACAGTATACCCCTTGGACAGGACACTAGTCTATCTCCTGTTTCTGTAGTGAGACAGCTTGATGTACAGTACACGCCCTGGACAGGACACTAGTCTATCTCCTGTTTCTGTAGTGAGACAGCTTGATGTACAGTACACCCCCTGGACAGGACACTAGTCTATCTCCTGTTTCTGTAGTGAGACAGCTTGATGTACAGTACACCCCCTGGACAGGACACTAGTCTATCTCCTGTTTCTGTAGTGAGACAGCTTGATGTACCAGTTCACCCTCTGGACAGGACACTAGCCTTTCTCCTGTTTCTGTAGTGAGACAGCTTGATGTACAGTAAACTCCAGGACACTAGTCTATCTCCTGTTTCTGTAGTGAGACAGCTTGATGGACAGTACACCCCCTGGACAGGACACTAGTCTATCTCCTGTTTCTGTAGTGAGACAGCTTGATGTACAGTACACCCCCTGGACAGGACACTAGTCTGTCTCCTCTTTCTGTAGTGAGACAGCTTGATGTACAGTACACCCCCTGGACAGGACATTAGTCTACCTCCTCTTTCTGTAGTGAGACAGCTTGATGTACAGGACACCCCCTGGACAGGACACTAGTCTATCTCCTGTTTCTGTAGCAGCTTGATGTACAGTACACCCCCTGGACAGGACACTAGTCTATCTCCTGTTTCTGTAGTGAGACAGCTTGATGTACAGGACACCCCCTGGACAGAACACTAGTCTATCTCCTGTTTCTGTAGTGAGACAGCTTGATGTAAAGTACACCCCCTGGACAGGACATTAGTCTACCTCCTCTTTCTGTAGTGAGACAGCTTGATGTACAGGACACCCCCTGGACAGGACACTAGTCTATCTCCTGTTTCTGTAGCAGCTTGATGTACAGTACACCCCCTGGACAGGACACTAGTCTATCTCCTGTTTCTGTAGTGAGACAGCTTGATGTACAGGACACCCCCTGGACAGGACACTAGTCTATCTCCTGTTTCTGTAGTGAGACAGCTTGATGTACAGTACACCCCCTGGACAGGACACTAGTCTATCTCCTGTTTCTGTAGTGAGACAGATTGATGTACAGGACACCCCCTGGACAGGACACTAGTCTATCTCCTGTTTCTGTAGTGAGACAGCTTGATGTACAGGACACCCCCTGGACAGGACACTAGTCTATCTCCTGTTTCTGTAGTGAGACAGCTTGATGTACAGTACACCTCCAGGACAGGAGGCTAGTCTATCACAGGACCTTACCCCCAATCCATCTCCTTAATGTCAGGAGACGTCAGCACCACCTCACCAGGTCAAATTCCTGCTACATGTAAATGCACTTGACAAATGTGCCAAGCAGAGAGTTTTTGGTATGGAGAGTCTTCGATATGACTCGACCGAGGATCGAACCCCCAGCCTCTGTCCACGTGCTCTATTATGCATTGTGGTATTAGTAATTACTATAGCTACAGAAGTTAAACAAATTCATCAACTTAAAATTCAACAAACATTGCATAGCATTCATCTATTTAAAAACAATAGGTACGTACCTATGGAAAAGTATAAGGAAACAAATCTGACTCAACAATGTACATCGCCGGCGAAGTAGTGCTATGACGAAAGCAAAATGATAAAACAATGTGTGAACAACCATGCTATCACAGACAGAACAGTTTAGCAGCCAATGAAAGCCTTCGGAACCTTTGGAACGCCCAATCAAAAAGCCACATCGGATGCACACACCATTTAAATGTATATCTGGTCTCATAAGACAAGTCGACCAACACTGACAGAAAATAATCCCAAATGGCACCCAGGGCTCTGGTCAAAAGCAGTGCACTATATAGGGAATAGGGTGCCATTTGAGACGCAAACTGATGAGGATGATTGATTGACTGAGCCGATGACTTGACATGACATTGCCGTATAGAACAGTACAGCACTGGTGACACAGAACAGGTACCTGAGTCTGTCAGACATCTTCTGCAGGAGTTGGTTTCTGTGGGGTTTAAATATAGGGTTCAGCATTTTACTAGTAATGCATAACGGATGACAACATTTCTGATAGGTGGACTAACAATCAGAATGGATGAAGTACAATATAATAATATAACAGACTTAGTAGAACCAAGAGAATATACTTAGTAGAACCAAGAGAATAGACTTAGTAGAACCAAGAGAATAGACTCAGTAGAACCAATAGAATAGACTTAGTATAACCAAGAGAATAGACTTAGTAGAACCAATAGAATAGACTTAGTAGAACCAAGAGAATATACTTAGTAGAACCAATACAATAGACTTAGTAGAACCAATAGAATAGACTTAGTAGAACCAATAGAATAGACTTAGTAGAACCAAGAGAATATACTTAGTAGAACCAAGACAATAGACTTAGTATAACCAATATAATAGACTTAGTAGAACCAATATAATATACTTAGTAGAACCAAGACAATAGACTTAGTAGAACCAATAGAATAGACTTAGTAGAACCAAGAGAATATACTTAGTAGAACCAAGAGAATATACTTAGTAGAACCAAGATAATAGACTTAGTATAACCAAGATAATAGACTTAGTATAACCAAGATAATAGACTTAGTAGAACCAAGAGAATATACTTAGTAGAACCAAGAGAATAGACTTAGTAGAACCAAGAGAATAGACTTAGTATAACCAAGAGAATATACTTAGTAGAACCAAGAGAATAGACTTAGTAGAACCAATAGAATAGATGTAGTAGAACCAAGAGAATAGACTTAGTAGAACCAAGAGAATAGACTTAGTAGAACCAAGAGAATAGACTTAGTAGAACCAATAGAATATACTTAGTAGAACCAAGAGAATAGACTTAGTAGAACCAATAGAATATACTTAGTAGAACCAATAGAATAGACTTAGTAGAACCAAGAGAATAGACTTAGTAGAACCAATAGAATAGACTTAGTAGAACCAAGAGAATAGACTTAGTAGAACCAATAGAATAGACTTAGTAGAACCAATAGAATAGACTTAGTAGAACCAAGAGAATATACTTAGTAGAACCAAGACAATAGACTTAGTATAACCAATATAATAGACTTAGTAGAACCAATATAATATACTTAGTAGAACCAAGACAATAGACTTAGTAGAACCAATAGAATAGACTTAGTAGAACCAAGATAATAGACTTACTGGAACCAATACAATAGACTTAGTAGAACCAAGAGAATAGACTTAGTAGAACCAAGAGAATAGACTTAGTAGAACCAAGAGAATAGACTTAGTAGAACCAAGATAATAGACTTAGTAGAACCAAGATAATAGACTTAGTAGAACCAAGATAATAGACTTAGTAGAACCAAGAGAATACACTTAGTAGAACCAATAGAATAGACTCAGTAGAACCAAGAGAATAGACTCAGTAGAACCAAGAGAATAGACTTAGTAGAACCAAGATAATAGACTTAGTAGAACCAAGAGAATATACTTAGTAGAACCAAGAGAATAGACTTAGTAGAACCAATAGAATAGACTTAGTAGAACCAAGAGAATAGACTTAGTAGAACCAAGAGAATAGACTTAGTAGAACCAAGAGAATAGACTTAGTAGAACCAAGAGAATAGACTTAGTAGAACCAATAGAATAGACTTAGTAGAACCAAGAGAATAGACTTAGTAGAACCAAGAGAATAGACTTAGTAGAACCAAGAGAACAGACTTAGTAGAACCAAGAGAATATACTTAGTAGAACCAAGAGAATAGACTTAGTAGAACCAAGATAATATACTTAGTAGAACCAATAGAATAGACTTAGTAGAACCAAGAGAATAGACTTAGTAGAACCAATATAATAGACTTAGTAGAACCAAGAGAATAGACTTAGTAGAACCAATAGAATAGACTTAGTAGAACCAATATAATAGTCTTAGTAGAACCAAGAGAATAGACTTAGTAGAACCAAGACAATGGACTTAGTATAACCAATATAATAGACTTAGTAGAACCAAGATAATATACTTAGTAGAACCAAGACAATAGACTTAGTAGAACCAATAGAATAGACTTAGTAGAACCAAGAGAATAGACTTAGTAGAACCAATAGAATAGACTTAGTAGAACAAAGAGAATAGACTTAGTAGAACCAAGAGAATAGACTTAGTAGAACCAATAGAATAGACTTAGTAGAACCAAGATAATAGACTTAGTAGAACCAATAGAATAGTCTTAGTAGAACCAAGATAATAGACTTAGTAGAACCAAGAGAATAGACTTAGTAGAACCAATAGAATAGACTTAGTAGAACCAAGAGAATATACTTAGTAGAACCAATATAATAGACTTAGTAGAACCAAGAGAATAGACTTAGTAGAACCAATATAATATACTTAGTAGAACTAATATAATAGTCTTAGTAGAACCAAGAGAATAGACTTAGTAGAACCAAGACAATGGACTTAGTATAACCAATATAATATACTTAGTAGAACCAAGATAATATACTTAGTAGAACCAAGACAATAGACTTAGTAGAACCAATAGAATAGACTTAGTAGAACCAAGAGAATAGACTTAGTAGAACCAATAGAATAGACTTAGTAGAACCAAGAGAATAGACTTAGTAGAACCAAGAGAATAGACTTAGTAGAACCAATATAATAGACTTAGTAGAACCAAGATAATAGACTTAGTAGAACCAATAGAATAGTCTTAGTAGAACCAAGATAATAGACTTAGTAGAACCAAGAGAATAGACTTAGTAGAACCAATAGGATAGACTTAGTAGAACCAAGAGAATAGACTTAGTAGAACCAAGAGAATAGACTTAGTAGAACCAATAGAATAGACTTAGTAGAACCAAGAGAATAGACTTAGTAGAACCAATAGAATAGTCTTAGTAGAACCAAGATAATAGACTTAGTAGAACCAAGAGAATAGACTTAGTAGAACCAAGAGAATATACTTAGTAGAACCAATATAATAGACTTAGTAGAACCAAGAGAATAGACTTAGTAGAACCAAGAGAATAGATTTAGTAGAACCAAGAGAATATACTTAGTAGAACCAATATAATAGACTTGGTAGAACCAAGAGAATAGACTTAGTAGAACCAAGAGAATATACTTAGTAGAACCAAGATAATAGACTTAGTAGAACCAAGAGAATAGACTTAGTAGAACCAAGAGAATAGACTTAGTAGAACCAAGAGAATAGACTTAGTAGAACCAAGAGAATATACTTAGTAGAACCAAGATAATAGACTTAGTAGAACCAAGAGAATAGACTTAGTAGAACCAAGAGAATAGACTTAGTAGAACCAAGAGAATAGACTTAGTAGAACCAAGAGAATATACTTTTTTTTTTTTTTTTTTTACATTTTAGTCATTTAGCAGACGCTCTTATCCAGAGCGACTTACAGTTAGTGAATAAATATATATTTTTTATACTGGCCCCCCGTGGGAATCGAACCCACAACCCTGGCGTTGCAAACGCCATGCTCTATCAACTGAGCTACATCCCTGCCGGCCATTCCCTCCCCTACCCTGGACAACGCTGGGCCAATTGTGCGCCGCCCATGAGTCTCCCGGTCGCGGCCGGCTGCGACAGAGCCTGGATTCGAACCAGGATCTCTAGTGGCACAGTTAGCACTGCGATGCAGTGCCTTAGACCACTGCGCCACTCAGGAGCCAAGAGGAACCACTGCGCCACTTGGTAGAACCAAGAGAATAGACTTAGTAGAACCAAGAGAATAGACTTAGTAGAACCAAGAGAATATACTTAGTAGAACCAAGAGAATAGACTTAGTAGAACCAATAGAATACTTAGTAGAACCAAGAGAATAGACTTAGTAGAACCAATAGAATAGACTTAGTAGAACTAATATAATAGTCTTAGTAGAACCAAGAGAATAGACTTAGTAGAACCAAGACAATGGACTTAGTATAACCAATATAATATACTTAGTAGAACCAAGATAATATACTTAGTAGAACCAAGACAATAGACTTAGTAGAACCAATAGAATAGACTTAGTAGAACCAAGAGAATAGACTTAGTAGAACCAATAGAATAGACTTAGTAGAACCAAGAGAATAGACTTAGTAGAACCAAGAGAATAGACTTAGTAGAACCAATATAATAGACTTAGTAGAACCAAGATAATAGACTTAGTAGAACCAATAGAATAGTCTTAGTAGAACCAAGATAATAGACTTAGTAGAACCAAGAGAATAGACTTAGTAGAACCAATAGGATAGACTTAGTAGAACCAAGAGAATAGACTTAGTAGAACCAAGAGAATAGACTTAGTAGAACCAATAGAATAGACTTAGTAGAACCAAGAGAATAGACTTAGTAGAACCAATAGAATAGTCTTAGTAGAACCAAGATAATAGACTTAGTAGAACCAAGAGAATAGACTTAGTAGAACCAAGAGAATATACTTAGTAGAACCAATATAATAGACTTAGTAGAACCAAGAGAATAGACTTAGTAGAACCAAGAGAATAGATTTAGTAGAACCAAGAGAATATACTTAGTAGAACCAATATAATAGACTTGGTAGAACCAAGAGAATAGACTTAGTAGAACCAAGAGAATATACTTAGTAGAACCAAGATAATAGACTTAGTAGAACCAAGAGAATAGACTTAGTAGAACCAAGAGAATAGACTTAGTAGAACCAAGAGAATAGACTTAGTAGAACCAAGAGAATATACTTAGTAGAACCAAGATAATAGACTTAGTAGAACCAAGAGAATAGACTTAGTAGAACCAAGAGAATAGACTTAGTAGAACCAAGAGAATAGACTTAGTAGAACCAAGAGAATATACTTTTTTAAATTTTTTTTTTACATTTTAGTCATTTAGCAGACGCTCTTATCCAGAGCGACTTACAGTTAGTGAATAAATATATATTTTTTATACTGGCCCCCGTGGGAATCGAACCCACAACCCTGGCGTTGCAAACGCCATGCTCTATCAACTGAGCTACATCCCTGCCGGCCATTCCCTCCCTACCCTGGACAACGCTGGGCCAATTGTGCGCCGCCATGAGTCTCCCGGTCGCGGCCGCTGCGACAGAGCCTGGATTCGAACCAGGATCTCTAGTGGCACAGTTGGCACTGCGATGCAGTGCCTTAGACCACTGCGCCACTCAGGAGCCAAGAGGAACCACTGCGCCACTTGGTAGAACCAAGAGAATAGACTTAGTAGAACCAAGAGAATAGACTTAGTAGAACCAAGAGAATATACTTAGTAGAACCAAGAGAATAGACTTAGTAGAACCAATAGAATACTTAGTAGAACCAAGAGAATAGACTTAGTAGAACCAATAGAATAGACTTAGTAGAACCAAGAGAATAGACTTAGTAGAACCAATAGAATAGACTTGAATATGTAGCAGACAGACACTAAACAGACATGATTTTAATCATTGGACATTTCTCAATCCCAATCTCCATGTCAATCCCATTCTGAGAGATTGAATGGTGCAGTTGAGGTTTGGGCACATAGTGTGATCCTCTGGTGTACTGCAGTTAACTTGCACATTTGTCAGAACTTCTAGAGTGACAACAATTAGCATCATATTAATCCTATCAACAACAACACCAACAGGTTCATCCCTAAATGCTCGAGAGTATTTGAACATGTCCACCAAAGACTGTGCAGAAATGTCAAACATGGAATCGTAAAAAGCGAAGAAGTGGCTGCTAATTTAGTCATCGTCAGGTTCAGAATAAAACATAAGGACCCAATTCAGAACATCTTTGATGACGCTCTCTCAGTCTAATTTTCTGGTTTCTCTCCTTAACTGACTTTCAATTCTCAACCATTCACACTCTTACATCTCTCTGTCTGACTCACCCTCTTCTGAAATTAGTGGTTTGCACTCTCTCTCTCTCTGTATCTCACTCTCTTTCACTTGCTCTCTCTCTACTTCACTCTCTACCTTTCTCTCTCGCTACCTCTCTCTCTACCTCTCTCCCTCTCTCTCTACTCTCTCTCCTCTCTCTCTCTCTCTCTCTCTCTCTCTCTCTCTACCGGTCTCTCTCTCTCTACCTCTCTCTAACTCTCTCTCTCTCTCTCTCTCTCTCTCTCTCTCTCTCTCTCTCTCTCTCTCTCTCTCTCTCTCTCTCTCTCTCTCTCTCTCTCTCAATTCAATTCAATTCAATTTAAGAATAAAGACATTTCAAATGTCATATTATGTCTATATACAGTGTTATAATGATGTGAAAATAGTTAAAGTACAAAAGGGAAAATAAATATTCATAAATATGGGTTGTATTTCTCTCTCTTTGAAAAGGAGCGTGTGAACAAATGAGTGGATCTGTACAGCAGGCTATGGAATGAATCAGTTCAACTAATGGTCCACCCACATTGGAAGTAGGTGCAGTTCTATATCCAGTTATGGTTGTGGTATGAAGCCATTGAAGTGTGCTGCTGCCTGACGTGAGTGAGCATGCTGTCACAGAGGAGGGAGAAATCTGTACCTGCCTGCCGTGCTTTCAAAAGCACGGTCCTGTGTCCGTCTCTTATTGACAAAGCAGAACAACGGCATTGGGTTTTACACACATGCTGATAACACCTGTTTTGATTTGAGGTTTAAAGTACCAATCAGATCTCGAGTTACTCTACACAGGGGAGGGACAAGAACAAGGGCGTGTCTTGAAAACATCCCTGATATTGAGGAGAACAAGTGTTTCAGTCAGCTATACAGAATTGGTTAATGAATGGGGGAGGAGAACCAACTAAAACCACACCACACAGACAGTCAGACAGACAGTCAGCCAGGCCAGTCAGCCAGACAGTCAGCCAGACAGTCAGCCAGTCAGCCAGACAGACAGTCAGCCAGACAGCCAGTCAGCCAGTCAGCCAGTCAGCAGTCAGCCAGACAGACAGTCAGCCAGTCAGTCCAGCGAAGCAAGTCAGCCAGCCAGTCAGCCAGTCAGCCAGTCAGCCAGACAGACGTCAGCCAGTCAGTCCAGCCAGTAGTCAGCCAGACAGCCAGCCAGCTAGTCAGTCAGTCAGTCAGTTGTCAGTCGGTCAGTTGTCAGTCAGTCTCTCAGCTAAAGCCAGCTAGTCAGCCGACAGTCAGACAGCCAGTCAGTTAATCAGTCAGATGATCAGCTAGTTAGTCAGTCAGTCAGACAGTCAGTTAATTACATTTAAATTTTACATTTAAGTCATTTAGCAGAAGCTCTTATCCAGAGCGACTTACAGTTAGTGAGTGCATACATTTTTTTATTTTATTTTTTCATACCCCCCGTGGGAATCGAACCCACAACCCTGGCGTTGCAAACACCATGCTCTACCAACTGAGCTACATCCCTGCCGGCCATTTTCCTCCCCTACCCTAGACGACACTGGGCCAATTGTGCGCTGCCCCATGGGTCTCCTGGTTGCGGCCAGCTACGACAGTGCCTGGATTCGAACCACGCCTTAGACCACTGCGCCACTCGGGAGGCACTTAGTTAGTCAGTCAGTTAATCAGTCAGTCAGTAAGTCAGTCAGACAGTCAGTTAATCATGTTATTAAGTCAGTTAATCAGTCAGTCAGCCAGTCGGTCGTCAATCATCTAGTTAATCAGCCAGTCAGTCAGCCAGCCAGTCAGTCAATCATCCAGTTAATCAGCCAGTCTGTCAGCTAGCCAGTCGCCAATCATCCAGTTAATCAGCCAGTCGGTCAGCCAGCCAGTCGGTCAGCCAGTCAGTCAGTCACTCAGTTAATCAGTCAGTCTGTAAGTCAGTCAGACAGTCAGTTAATCAGTTATTAAGTCAGTTAATTGTCAGTCAGCCAGTCGTCAGCCAGTCGTCAGCCAGTTAGTCGTCAGTTAATCGGCCAGTCAGTAAGTCGCCAGCCAGTCAGCCAGTTGTCAGCCAGTCAGCAGCCAGCCAGTCAGCCAGTCAGTCAGCCAGTCAGTCGTCAGTCGCCAGTCAGTCAGCCAGCCAGCCAGCCAGCCAGTCAGTCAGCCAGTCAATCATCCAGTTAATCAGCCAGTCACTCAGTTAATCACTGTCAAACTCTATTCCATTAGTTTAATGCACAGTGGTGTGCAATACCCACCAACAAACAAACTCTATCCCCCCAGCGGTACAATCATGGGAAGATACTCCTAACCAGGGTTACTACCACCACTACCCTACCTCCATCTCCCTGACAGCCACCACCACTACCCCTACCTCCATCTCCCTGACAGCCACCACCACTAACCTACCTCCATCTCCCTGTCAGCCACCACCACCTACCCTACCTCCATCCTGTCAGCCACCACCACTAACCTTCCTCCATCCTGTCAGCCACCACCACTACCTACCTCCATCCTGTCAGCCACCACTCACTACCCTACCTCCATCCTGTCAGCCACCACCACTACCCTACCTCCATCCTGTCAGCCACCACCACTACCCTACCTCCATCCTGTCAGCTACCACCACTAACCTACCTCCACCCTGTCAGCCACCACCACTAACCTACCTCCATCCTGTCAGCCACCACCACTACCCTACCCTCCATCCTGTCAGCCACCACCACTACCCTACCTCCATCCTGTCAGCCACCACCACTACCCTACCTCCATCCTGTCAGCCACCACCACTACCCTACCTCCATCTCCCTGTCAGCCACCACCACTACCCTACCTCCATCCTGTCAGCCACCATCGCTACCCTACCTCCATCCTGTCAGTTACCACCACTACCCCTACTCCATCCTGTCAGCCACCACCACTAACCCTACCTCCATCCTGTCAGCCACCACCACTACCCTACCTCCATCCTGTCAGCCACCACCACTAACCTACCTCCATCCTGTCAGTACCACCACTACTACCCTACCTCCATCTCCCTGTCAGCCACCACCACTACCCTACCTCCATCTCCCTGTCAGCCACCACCACTAACCTACCTCCATCCTGTCAGCCACCACCACTACCCTACCTCCATCTCCCTGTCAGCCACCACCACTACCCTACCTCCATCCTGTCAGCCACCACCACTACCCTACCTCCATCCTGTCAGCCACCACCACTAACCTACCTCCATCCTGTCAGCCACCACCACTACCCCTACCTCCATCCTGTCAGCCACCACCACTACCCCTACCTCATCTCCTGTCAGCCACCACCACTAACCTACCTCCATCTCCCTGTCAGCCACCACCACTAACCTACCTCCATCCTGTCAGCCACCACCACTAACCTACCTCCATCTCCCTGTCAGCCACCACCACTAACCTACCTCCATCCTGTCAGCCACCACCACTAACCTACCTCCATCCTGTCAGACCACTACACTACCCTACCTCCATCCTGTCAGCTACCACCACTACCCTACCTCCATCCTGTCAGCCACCACCACTACCCTACCTCCATCCTGTCAGCCACCACTCACTACCCCTACCTCCATCCTGTCAGCCACCACCACTACCTACCTCCATCTCCCTGTCAGCCACCACCACTAACCTACCTCCATCTCCCTGTCAGCCACCACCACTAACCTACCTCCATCCTGTCAGCCACCACCACTACCCTACCTCCATCTCCCCTGTCAGCCACCACCACTACCCTACCTCCATCCTGTCAGCCACCAATACTACCCTACCTCCATCCTGTCAGCCACCACCACTAAACCTACCTCCATCCTGTCAGCCACCACCACTACCCCTACCTCCATCCTGTCAGCCACCACCACTACCCTACCTCCATCCTGTCAGCCACCACCACTAACCTACCTCCATCCTGTCAGCCACCACCACTACCCTACCTCCATCCTGTCAGCACCACTACTGCCCCTACTCCATCCTGTCTGCCTACCACTACTACCTCCCATCCTGTCAGCCACTACCACTACCACTTCTCCATCCTGTCAGCCACCACCACTACCCCTACCTCCATCCTGTCAGCCACCACCACTACCCTACCTCCATCCTGTCAGCCACTACCACCACTACCCTACCTCCATCCTGTCAGTACCACCACTACACCTACCTCCATCCTGTCAGCCACCACTACTACCTACCTCCATCCTGTCAGCCACCACCACTACCCTACCTCCATCCTGTCAAGCCACCACCACTACCCTACCTCCATCTCCCTGTCAGCCACCACCACTAACCTACCTCCATCTCCCTGTCAGCCACCACCACTAACCTACCTCCATCCTGTCAGCCACCACCACTACCCTACCTCCATCTCCCTGTCAGCCACCACCACTACCCTACCTCCATCCTGTCAGCCACCAATACTACCCTACCTCCATCCTGTCAGCCACCACCACTAACCTACCTCCATCCTGTCAGCCACCACCACTGCCCTACCTCCATCCTGTCAGCCACCACCACTAACCTCACTTCCATCCTGTCAGCCACCACCACTAACCTACCTCCATCCTGTCAGCCACCACCACTACCCTACCTCCATCCTGTCAGCCACCACCACTAACCTACCTCCATCCTGTCAGCCACCACACTACCCTACCTCCATCCTGTCAGCCACCACCACTACCCTACCTCCATCCTGTCAGCCACCACCACTAACCTACCTCCATCCTGTCAGCCACCACCACTACCTACCTCCATCCTGTCAGCCACCACCACTAACCTACCTCCATCCTGTCAGCCACCACCACTACCCTACCTCCATCCTGTCAGCCACCACCACTACCCCTACCTCCATCCTGTCAGCCACCACCACTAAACCTACCTCCATCCTGTCAGCCACCATCACTAACCTACCTCCATCCTGTCATGCCACCACCACTAACCTACCTCCATCCTGTCAGCCACCACCACTACCCTACCTCCATCCTGTCAGCCACCACCACTAACCTACCTCCATCCTGTCAGCCACCACCACTAACCTACCTCCATCTCCCTGTCAGCCACCACCACTACCCTACCTCCATCTCCCTGTCAGCCACCACCACTAAGCTACCTCCATCCTGTCAGCTACCACCACTAACCTACCTCCATCCTGTCAGCCACCACCACTACCCCTACCTCCATCTCTGTCAGCCACCACCACTACCCTACCTCCATCCTGTCAGCCACCACCACTAACCTACCTCCATCCTGTCAGCCTACCATCACTAACCTACCTCCATCCTGTCAGCCACCACCACTAACCTACCTCCATCCTGTCAGCCACCACCACTAACCTACCTCCATCCTGTCAGCCACCACCACTAACCTACCTCCATCCTGTCAGCCACCACCACTACCCTACCTCCATCCTGTCAACTACCACCACTAACCTACCTCCATCCTGTCAGCCACCACCACTAACCTACCTCCATCTCCCTGTCAGCCACCACCACTACCCTACCTCCATCTCCCTGTCAGCCACCACCACTACCCTACCTCCATCCTGTCAGCCACCACCACTACACTACCTCCATCCTGTCAGCCACCACCACTACCCTACCTCCATCCTGTCAGCCACCACCACTACCCTACCTCCATCCTGTCAGCCACCACCACTACCCTACCTCCATCCTGTCAGCCACCATCACTACCCTACCTCCATCCTGTCAGCCACCACCACTAACCTACCTCCATCCTGTCAGCCACCATCACTACCCTACCTCCATCCTGTCAGCCACCACCACTACCCTACCTCCATCCTGTCAGCCACCACCACTAACCTACCTCCATCTCCCTGTCAGCCACCACCACTACCCTACCTCCATCCTGTCAGCCACCACCACTAACCTACCTCCATCCTGTCAGCCACCACCACTAACCTACCTCCATCCTGTCAGCCACCACCACTACCCTACCTCCATCCTGTCAGTACCACCACTACCCTACCTCCATCTCCTGTCAGCCACCACCACTACCCTACCTCCATCCTGTCAGCTACCACCACTACACTACCTCCATCCTGTCAGCCACCACCACTACCCTACCTCCATCCTGTCAGCCACCACCACTACCCTACCTCCATCCTGTCAGCCACCACCACTACCCCTACCTCCATCCTGTCAGCCACCATCACTACCCTACCTCCATCCTGTCAGCCACCACCACTAACCCTACCTCCATCCTGTCAGCCACCATCACTACCCTACCTCCATCCTGTCAGCCACCACCACTACCCTACCTCCATCCTGTCAGCCACCACCACTAACCTACCTCCATCTCCTGTCAGCACCACCACTACCCTACCTCCATCCTGTCAGCCACCACCACTAACCTACCTCCATCCTGGTCAGCCACCACCACTAACCTACCTCCATCCTGTCAGCCACCACCACTACCCTACCTCCATCCTGTCAGCCACCACCACTACCCTACCTCCATCCTGTCAGCCACCACCACTAACCTACCTCCATCCTGTCAGCCACCATCACTAACCTACCTCCATCCTGTCAGCCACCACCACTAACCTACCTCCATCCTGTCAGCCACCACCACTAACCTACCTCCATCCTGTCAAATACCACCACTAACCTACCTCCATCCTGTCAGCACCACCACTAACCTACCTCCATCTCCCTGTCAGCCACCACCACTACCCTACCTCCATCTCCCTGTCAGCTACCACCACTACCCCTACCTCCATCCTGTCAGCCACCACCACTAACCTACCTCCATCCTGTCAGCCACCACCACTACCCTACCTCCATCCTGTCAGCCACCACCACTACCCTACCTCCATCCTGTCAAAGCCACCACCACTAACCTACCTCCATCCTGTCAGCCACCATCACTAACCTACCTCCATCCTGTCAGCCACCACCACTAACCTACCTCCATCCTGTCAGCTACCACCACTAACCTACCTCCATCCTGTCAGCCACCACCACTAACCTACCTCCATCCTGTCAGCCACCACCACTACCCTACCTCCATCCTGTCAGCCACCACCACTAACCTACCTCCATCCTGTTCAGCCACCACCACTAACCTACCTCCATCTCCTGTCAGCCACCACCACTACCCTACCTCCATCTCCCTGTCAGCCACCACCACTACCCTACCTCCATCCTGTCAGCCACCACCACTACACTACCTCCATCCTGTCAGCCACCACCACTACCCTACCTCCATCCTGTCAGCCACCACCACTACCCTACCTCCATCCTGTCAGCCACCACCACTACCCTACCTCCATCCTGTCAGCCACCATCACTACCCTACCTCCATCCTGTCAGCCACCACCACTAACCTACCTCCATCCTGTCAGCAACCCACCATCACTACCCTACCTCCATCCTGTCAGCCACCACCACTACCCTACCTCCATCCTGTCAGCCACCACCACTAACCTACCTCCATCTCCCTGTCAGCCACCACCACTACCCTACCTCCATCCTGTCAGCCACCACCACTAACCTACCTCCATCCTGTCAGCCACCACCACTAACCTACCTCCATCCTGTCAGCCACCACCACTACCCCTACCTCCATCCTGTCAGCCACCACCACTACCCTACCTCCATCTCCCTGTCAGCCACCACCACTACCCCTACCTCCATCCTGTCAGCCACCACCACTACACTTCCTCCATCCTGTCAGCCACCACCACTACCCTACCTCCATCCTGTCAGCCACCACCACTACCCTACCTCCATCCTGTCAGCCACCACCACTACCCTACCTCCATCCTGTCAGCTACCATCACTACCCTACCTCCATCCTGTCGGCCACCACCACTAACCTACCTCCATCCTGTCAGCCACCATCACTACCCTACCTCCATCCTGTCAGCCACCACCACTACCCTACCTCCATCCTGTCAGCCACCACCACTAACCTACCTCCATCTCCCTGTCAGTACCACCACTACCCTACCTCCATCCTGTCACCCACCACCACTAACCTACCTCCATCCTGTCAGCCACCACCACTAACCTACCTCCATCCTGTCAGCCACCACCACTACCCTACCTCCATCCTGTCAGCCACCACCACTAACCTACCTCCATCCTGTCAGCCACCACCACTACCCTACCTCCATCCTGTCAGCCACCACCACTAACCTACCTCCATCTCCCTGTCAGCACCACCACTAACCTACCTCCATCTCCCTGTCAGCCACCACCACTAACCTACCTCCATCCTGTCAGCCACCACCACTAACCTACCTCCATCCTGTCAGCAACCACCACTACCCTACCTCCATCCTGCTCAGCCACCACCACTACCCTACCTCCATCCTGTCAGACACCACCACTACCCTACCTCCATCCTGTCAGCCACCACCACTACCCTACCTCCATCTCCCTGTCAGCCACCACCACTACCCTACCTCCATCTCCCTGTCAGCCACCACCACTAACCTACCTCCATCCTGTCAGCCACCACCACTACCCTACCTCCATCTCCCTGTCAGCCACCACCACTACCCTAGCTCCATCCTGTCAGCCACCACCACTACCTACCTCCATCCTGTCAGCCACCACCACTCAACCTACCTCCATCCTGTCAGCCACCATCACTACCCTACCTCCATCCTGTCAGCCACCACCACTACCCTACCTCCATCCTGTCAGCCACCACCACTACCCTACCTCCATCCTGTCAGCCACCACCACTACCCCTACCTCCATCCTGTCAGCCACCACCACTAACCTACCTCCATCCTGTCAGCCACCATCACTACCCTACCTCCATCCTGTCAGCCACCACCACTACCCTACCTCCATCCTGTCAGCCACCACCACTAACCTACCTCCATCTCCCTGTCAGCCACCACCACTACCCTACCTCCATCCTGTCAGCCACCACCACTAACCTACCTCCATCCTGTCAGCCACCACCACTAACCTACCTCCATCCTGTCAGCCACCACCACTACCCTACCTCCATCCTGTCGCAGCCACCACCACTACCTACCTCCATCTCCTGTCAGCTACCACCACTACCCTACCTCCATCCTGTCAGCCACCACCACTACACTACCTCCATCCTGTCAGCCACCGCCACTCCCCTCCCTCCATCCTGTCAGCCACCACCACTACCCTACCTCCATCCTGTCAGCCACCACCACTACCCTACCTCCATCCTGTCAGCCACCATCACTACCCTACCTCCATCCTGTCAGCCACCACCACTAACCTACCTCCATCCTGTCAGCCACCATCACTACTACCCTACCTCCATCCTGTCAGCCACCACCACTACCCTACCCTCCATCCTGTCAGCCACCACCACTAACCTACCTCCATCTCCCTGTCAGCCACCACCACTACCTACCTCCATCCTGTCAGCCACCACCACTAACCTACCTCCATCCTGTCAGCCACCACCACTAACCTACCTCCATCCTGTCAGCCACCACCACTACCCTACCTCCATCCTGTCAGCCACCACCACTAACCTACCTCCATCCTGTCAGCCACCACCACTACCCTACCTCCATCCTGTCAGCCACCACCACTAACCTACCTCCATCTCCCTGTCAGCCACCACCACTAACCTACCCTCCATCTCCTGTCAGCCACCACCACTAACCTACCTCCATCCTGTCAGCCACCACCACTAACCTACCTCCATCCTGTCAGCAACCACCACTACCCTACCTCCATCCTGTCAGCCACCACCACTACCCTACCTCCATCCTGTCAGACACCACCACTACCCCTGCCTCCATCCTGTCAGCCACCACCACTACCCTACCTCCATCTCCCTGTCAGCCACCACCACTACCCTACCTCCATCTCCCTGTCAGCCACCACCACTAACCTACCTCCATCCTGTCAGCCACCACCACTACCCTACCTCCATCTCCTGTCAGCCACCACCACTACCCTACCTCCATCCTGTCAGCCACCACCACTACCCCTACCTCCATCCTGTCAGCCACCACCACTAACCTACCTCTCCATCCTGTCAGCCACCATCACTACCCTACCTCCATCCTGTCAGCCACCACCACTACCCTACCTCCATCCTGTCAGCTACCACCACTACCCTACCTCCATCCTGTCAGCCACCACCACTAACCTACCTCCATCTCTGTCAGCCACCACCACTACCCTACCTCCATCCTGTCAGCCACCACCACTAACCTACCTCCATCCTGTCAGCCACCACCACTAACCTACCTCCATCATGTCAGCCACCACCACTACCCTACCTCCATCCTGTCAGCCACCACCACTACCCTACCTCCATCCTGTCAGACACCACCACTAACCTACCTCCATCCTGTCAGCCACCACCACTACCCTACCTCCCATCCTGTCAGCCACCACCACTACCCTACCTCCATCCTGTCAGCCACCATCACTACCCTACCTCCATCCTGTCAGCCACCATCACTACCCTACCTCCATCCTGTCAGCCACCACCACTACCCCTACCTCCATCCTGTCAGCCACCACCACTAACCTACCTCCATCCTGTCAGCCACCACCACTACCCTACCTCCATCTGTCAGCCACCATCACTACCCTACCTCCATCCTGTCAGCCACCATCACTGCCCTACCTCCATCCTGTCAGCCACCACCACTACCCTACCTCCATCCTGTCAGCCACCACCACTAACCTACCTCCATCCTGTCAGCCACCACCACTACCCTACCTCCATCCTGTCAGCCACCACCACTACCCTACCTCCATCCTGTCAGCCACCACCACTAACCTACCTCCATCCTGTCAGCCACCATCACTAACCTACCTCCATCCTGTCAGCCACCACCACTAACCTACCTCCATCCTGTCAGCCACCATCACTAACCTACCTCCATCCTGTCAGCCACCACCACTAACCTACCTCCATCCTGTCAGCCACCACCACTAACCTACCTCCATCCTGTCAGCCACCACCACTAACCTACCTCCATCCTGTCAGCCACCACCACTACCCTACCTCCATCCTGTCAGCCACCACCACTAACCTACCTCCATCCTGTCAGCCACCACCACTAACCTACCTCCATCTCCCTGTCAGCCACCACCACTACCCTACCTCCATCTCCTTTCAGCCACCACCACTACCCTACCTCCATCCTGTCAGCCACCACCACTAACCTACCTCCATCCTGTCAGCCACCACCTACCCTACCTCCAGTCCTGTCAGCCACCACCACTACCCTACCTCCATCCTGTCAGCCACCACCACTACCCTACCTCCATCCTGTCAGCCACCACCACTAACCTACCTCCATCCTGTCAGTCACCATCACTAACCTACCTCCATCCTTTCAGCCACCACCACTCATCCTACCTCCATCCTGTCAGCCACCACCACTAACCTACCTCCATCCTGTCAGCCACCACCACTAACCTACCTCCATCCTGTCAGCCACCACCACTACCCTACCTCCATCCTGTCAGCCACCACCACTAACCTACCTCCATCCTGTCAGCCACCACCACTACCCTACCTCCATCCTGTCAGACACCACCACTACCCTACCTCCATCCTGTCAGCCACCACCACTACCCTACCTCCATCCTGTCAGCCACCACCACTACCCTACCTCCATCCTGTCAGCCACCACCACTACCCTACCTCCATCCTGTCAGCCACCACCACTAACCTACCTCCATCTCCCTGTCAGCCACCACCACTACCCTACTCTCCATCCTGTCGCTACCACCACTAACCCTACCTCCATCCTGTCAGCACCACCACTAACCTACCTCCATCATGTCAGCCACCACCACTACCCTACCTCCATCCTGTCAGCCACCACCACTACCCTACCTCCATCCTGTCAGCCACCACCACTACCATACCTCCATCCTGTCAGCCACCACCACTACCCTACCTCCATCCTGTCAGCCACCATCACTACCCTACCTCCATCCTGTCAGCCACCATCACTACCCTACCTCCATCCTGTCAGCCACCACCACTACCCTACCTCCATCCTGTCAGCCACCACCACTAACCTACCTCCATCCTGTCAGCCACCACCACTACCCTACCTCCATCCTGTCAGCCACCACCACTAACCTACCTCCATCCTGTCAGCCACCACCACTAACCTACCTCCATCCTTTCAGCCACCACCACTAACCTACCTCCATCCTGTCAGCCACCACCACTAACCTACCTCCATCCTGTCAGCCACCACCACTAACCTACCTCCATCCTGTCAGCCACCACCACTACCCTACCTCCATCCTGTCAGCCACCACCACTAACCTACCTCCATCCTGTCAGCCACCACCACTAACCTACCTCCATCTCCCTGTCAGCCACCACCACTACCCTACCTCCATCTCCCTGTCAGCCACCACCACTACCCTACCTCCATCCTGTCAGCCACCACCACTACACTACCTCCATCCTGTCAGCCACCACCACTACCCTACCTCCATCCTGTCAGCCACCACCACTACCCTACCTCCATCCTGTCAGCCACCACCACTAACCTACCTCCATCCTGTCAGCCACCACCACTAACCTACCTCCATCCTGTCAGCCACCACCACTACCCTACCTCCATCCTGTCAGCCACCACCACTACCCTACCTCCATCTCCTGTCAGCCACCACCACTACCCTACCTCCATCCTGTCAGCCACCACCACTACCCTACCTCCATCCTGTCAGCCACCACCACTACCCCTACCTCCATCTCCCTGTCAGCCACCACCACTACCCTACCTCCATCCTGTCAGCCACCACCACTACCCTACCTCCATCCTGTCAGCCACCATCACTAACCTACCTCCATCTCCTGTCAGCCACCATCACTACCCTACCTCCATCCTGTCAGCCACCACCACTACCCTACCTCCATCCTGTCAGCCACCACCACTAACCTACCTCCATCCTGTCAGCCACCACCACTACCCTACCTCCATCCTGTCAGCCACCACCACTACCCTACCTCCATCCTGTCAGCCACCACCACTACCCTACCTCCATCCTGTCAGCTCACCACCACTACCCTACCTCCATCCTGTCAGCCACCACCACTACCCTACCTCCATCCTGTCAGCCACCACCACTAACCTACCTCCATCCTGTCAGCCACCACCACTACCCTACCTCCATCTCCCTGTCAGCCACCACCACTACCCTACCTCCATCCTGTCAGCCACCACCACTACCCTACCTCCATCCTGTCAGCCACCACCACTACCCTACCTCCATCCTGTCAGCCACCACCACTAACCTACCTCCATCCTGTCAGCCACCACCACTACCCTACCTCCATCTCCCTGTCAGCCACCACCACTACCCTACCTCCATCCTGTCAGCCACCACCACTACCCTACCTCCATCCTGTCAGCCACCACCACTACCCTACCTCCATCCTGTCAGCCACCACCACTACCCCTACCTCCATCCTGTCAGCCACCATCACTACCCTACCTCCATCCTGTCAGCCACCACCACTACCCCTACCTCCATCCTGTCAGCCACCACCACTACCCTACCTCCATTCTGTCAGCCACCATCACTACCCTACCTCCATCCTGTCAGCCACCACCACTAACCTACCTCCATCCTGTCAGCCACCACCACTACCCTACCTCCCATCCTGTCAGCCACCACCACTACCCTACCTCCATCCTGTCAGCCACCACCACTACCCTACCTCCATCTCCCTGTCAGCCACCACCACTACCCTACCTCCATCATGTCAGCCACCACCACTACCCTACCTCCATCCTGTCAGCCACCACCACTACCCTACCTCCATCCTGTCAGCCACCATCACTACCCTACCTCCATCCTGTCAGCCACCACCACTAACCTACCTCCATCCTGTCAGCCACCATCACTACCCTACCTCCATCCTGTCAGCCACCACCACTACCCTACCTCCAACTCTTAATGATCGGCTATGAAAAGCCAACTGAGATTTATTCCTGATTATTATTTGACCATGCTTGTCACTTATGAACATTTTTGAACATCTTGGCATGGTTCTGTTATAATCTTCACCCGGCACAGCCAGAAGAGGACTGGCCACCCCTCATAGCCTGGTTCCTCTCTAGGTTTCTTCCTAGGTTTTCGCCTTTCTAGGAGTTTTCCTAGCCACCGTGCTTTTACACCTGCATTACTAGCTGTTTGGGGTTTTAGGCTGGGTTTCTGTACAGCACTTCGAGATATTAGCTGATGTAAGAAGGGCTATATAAAATAAAATTGATTGAAAAATTGATTGATTGATCCTGTCAGCCACCACCACTAACCTACCTCCATCTCCCTGTCAGCCACCACCACTACCCTACCTCCATCCTGTCAGCCACCACCACTAACCTACCTCCATCCTGTCAGCCACCACCACTAACCTACCTCCATCCTGTCAGCCACCACCACTACCCTACCTCCATCCTGTCAGCCACCACCACTACCCTACCTCCATCTCCCTGTCAGCCACCACCACTACCCTACCTCCATCCTGTCAGCCACCACCACTACCCTACCTCCATCCTGTCAGCCACCACCACTACCCTACCTCCATCTCCCTGTCAGCCACCACCACTACCCTACCTCCATCCTGTCAGCCACCACCACTACCCTACCTCCATCCTGTCAGCCACCATCACTAACCTACCTCCATCTCCCTGTCAGCCACCACCACTACCCTACCTCCATCCTGTCAGCCACCACCACTACCCTACCTCCATCCTGTCAGCCACCACCACTAACCTACCTCCATCCTGTCAGCCACCACCACTACCCTACCTCCATCCTGTCAGCCACCACCACTACCCTACCTCCATCCTGTCAGCCACCACCACTACCCTACCTCCATCCTGTCAGCCACCACCACTACCCTACCTCCATCCTGTCAGCCACCACCACTACCCTACCTCCATCCTGTCAGCCACCACCACTAACCTACCTCCATCTCCCTGTCAGCCACCACCACTACCCTACCTCCATCTCCCTGTCAGCCACCACCACTACCCTACCTCCATCCTGTCAGCCACCACCACTACCCTACCTCCATCCTGTCAGCCACCACCACTACCCTACCTCCATCCTGTCAGCCACCACCACTAACCTACCTCCATCCTGTCAGCCACCACCACTACCCTACCTCCATCTCCCTGTCAGCCACCACCACTCCCCTACCTCCATCCTGTCAGCCACCACCACTACCCTACCTCCCTCCTGTCAGCCACCACCACTACCCTACCTCCATCCTGTCAGCCACCACCACTACCCTACCTCCATCCTGTCAGCCACCATCACTACCCTACCTCCATCCTGTCAGCCACCACCACTACCCTACCTCCATCCTGTCAGCCACCACCACTACCCTACCTCCATTCTGTCAGCCACCATCACTACCCTACCTCCATCCTGTCAGCCACCACCACTACCCTACCTCCATCCTGTCAGCCACCACCACTACCCTACCTCCATCCTGTCAGCCACCACCACTACCCTACCTCCATCCTGTCAGCCACCACCACTACCCTACCTCCATCCTGTCAGCCACCACCACTACCCTACCTCCATCTCCCTGTCAGCCACCACCACTACCCTACTTCCATCATGTCAGCCACCACCACTACCCTACCTCCATCCTGTCAGCCACCACCACTACCCTACCTCCATCCTGTCAGCCACCACCACTACCCTACCTCCATCCTGTCAGCCACCACCACTAACCTACCTCCATCCTGTCAGCCACCATCACTACCCTACCTCCATCCTGTCAGCCACCACCACTACCCTACCTCCAACTCTTAATGATCGGCTATGAAAAGCCAACTGAGATTTATTCCTGATTATTATTTGACCATGCTTGTCACTTATGAACATTTTTGAACATCTTGGCATGGTTCTGTTATAATCTTCACCCGGCACAGCCAGAAGAGGACTGGCCACCCCTCATAGCCTGGTTCCTCTCTAGGTTTCTTCCTAGGTTTTCGCCTTTCTAGGGAGTTTTTCCTAGCCACCGTGCTTTTACACCTGCATTACTAGCTGTTTGGGGTTTTAGGCTGGGTTTCTGTACAGCACTTCGAGATATTAGCTGATGTAAGAAGGGCTATATAAAATAAAATTGATTGAAAAATTGATTGATTGATCCTGTCAGCCACCACCACTAACCTACCTCCATCTCCCTGTCAGCCACCACCACTACCCTACCTCCATCCTGTCAGCCACCACCACTAACCTACCTCCATCCTGTCAGCCACCACCACTACCCTACCTCCATCCTGTCAGCCACCACCACTACCCTACCTCCATCCTGTCAGCCACCACCACTACCCTACCTCCATCCTGTCAGCCACCACCACTACCCTACCTCCATCCTGTCAGCCACCACCACTAACCTACCTCCATCCTGTCAGCCACCACCACTACCCTACCTCCATCTCCCTGTCAGCCACCACCACTACCCTACCTCCATCCTGTCAGCCACCACCACTACCCTACCTCCATCCTGTCAGCCACCACCACTACCCTACCTCCATCCTGTCAGCCACCACCACTACCCTACCTCCATCCTGTCAGCCACCACCACTACCCTACCTCCATCCTGTCAGCCACCACCACTACCCTACCTCCATCCTGTCAGCCCCCACAACTAACCTACCTCCATCCTGTCAGCCACCACCACTACCCTACCTCCATCCTGTCAGCCACCACCACTACCCTACCTCCATCTCCCTGTCAGCCACCACCACTATCCTACCTCCATCCTGTCAGCCACCACCACTACCCTACCTCCATCCTGTCAGCCACCACCACTACCCTACCTCCATCCTATCAGCCACCACCACTACCCTACCTCCATCCTGTCAGCCACCACCACTAACCTACCTCCATCCTGTCAGCCACCACCACTAACCTACCTCCATCTCCCTGTCAGCCACCACCACTACCCTACCTCCATCTCCCTGTCAGCCACCACCACTACCCTACCTCCATCCTGTCAGCCACCACCACTAACCTACCTCCATCTCCCTGTCAGCCACCACCACTACCCTACCTCCATCTCCCTGTCAGCCACCACCACTAACCTACCTCCATCCTGTCAGCCACCATCACTACCCTACCTCCATCCTGTCAGCCACCACCACTAACCTACCTCCATCCTGTCAGCCACCACCACTACCCTACCTCCATCCTGTCAGCCACCACCACTAACCTACCTCCATCCTGTCAGCCACCACCACTACCCTACCTCCATCCTGTCAGCCACCACCACTAACCTACCTCCATCTCCCTGTCAGCCACCACCACTAACCTACCTCCATCTCCCTGTCAGCCACCACCACTAACCTACCTCCATCCTGTCAGCCACCACCACTACCCTACCTCCATCCTGTCAGCCACCACCACTACCCTACCTCCATCCTGTCAGCCACCACCACTAACCTACCTCCATCCTGTCAGCCACCACCACTACCCTACCTCCATCCTGTCAGCCACCACCACTAACCTACCTCCATCTCCCTGTCAGCCACCACCACTAACCTACCTCCATCTCCCTGTCAGCCACCACCACTAACCTACCTCCATCCTGTCAGCCACCACCACTAACCTACCTCCATCCTGTCAGCAACCACCACTACCCTACCTCCATCCTGTCAGCCACCACCACTACCCTACCTCCATCCTGTCAGCCACCACCACTACCCTACCTCCATCCTGTCAGCCACCACCACTACCCCCTACCTCCATCCTGTCAGCCACCACCACTACCCTACCTCCATCCTGTCAGCCACCACCACTAACCTACCTCCATCCTGTCAGCCACCACCACTACCCTACCTCCATCTCCCTGTCAGCCACCACCACTACCCTACCTCCATCCTGTCAGCCACCACCACTACCCTACCTCCATCCTGTCAGCCACCACCACTACCCTACCTCCATCCTGTCAGCCACCACCACTACCCTACCTCCATCCTGTCAGCCACCACCACTACCCTACCTCCATCCTGTCAGCCACCACCACTACCCTACCTCCATCCTGTCAGCCCCCCACAACTAACCTACCTCCATCCTGTCAGCCACCACCACTACCCTACCTCCATCCTGTCAGCCACCACCACTACCCTACCTCCATCTCCCTGTCAGCCACCACCACTACCCTACCTCCATCCTGTCAGCCACCACCACTACCCTACCTCCATCCTGTCAGCCACCACCACTACCCTACCTCCATCCTATCAGCCACCACCACTACCCTACCTCCATCCTGTCAGCCACCACCACTAACCTACCTCAATCCTGTCAGCCACCACCACTAACCTACCTCCATCTCCCTGTCAGCCACCACCACTACCCTACCTCCATCTCCCTGTCAGCCACCACCACTACCCTACCTCCATCCTGTCAGCCACCACCACTAACCTACCTCCATCTCACTGTCAGCCACCACCACTACCCTACCTCCATCTCCCTGTCAGCCACCACCACTAACCTACCTCCATCCTGTCAGCCACCATCACTACCCTACCTCCATCCTGTCAGCCACCACCACTAACCTACCTCCATCCTGTCAGCCACCACCACTACCCTACCTCCATCCTGTCAGCCACCACCACTAACCTACCTCCATCCTGTCAGCCACCACCACTACCCTACCTCCATCCTGTCAGCCACCACCACTAACCTACCTCCATCTCCCTGTCAGCCACCACCACTAACCTACCTCCATCTCCCTGTCAGCCACCACCACTAACCTACCTCCATCCTGTCAGCCACCACCACTAACCTACCTCCATCCTGTCAGCAACCACCACTACCCTACCTCCATCCTGTCAGCCACCACCACTACCCTACCTCCATCCTGTCAGACACCACCACTACCCTACCTCCATCCTGTCAGCCACCACCACTACCCTACCTCCATCTCCCTGTCAGCCACCACCACTACCCTACCTCCATCTCCCTGTCAGCCACCACCACTAACCTACCTCCATCCTGTCAGCCACCACCACTACCCTACCTCCATCCTGTCAGCCACCACCACTACCCTACCTCCATCCTGTCAGCCACCACCACTACCCTACCTCCATCCTGTCAGCCACCACCACTACCCTACCTCCATCCTGTCAGCCCCCACAACTAACCTACCTCCATCCTGTCAGCCACCACCACTACCCTACCTCCATCCTGTCAGCCACCACCACTACCCTACCTCCATCCTGTCAGCCACCACCACTACCCTACCTCCATCCTGTCAGCCACCACCACTACCCTACCTCCATCCTGTCAGCCACCACCACTACCCTACCTCCATCCTGTCAGCCCCCACAACTAACCTACCTCCATCCTGTCAGCCACCACCACTACCCTACCTCCATCCTGTCAGCCACCACCACTACCCTACCTCCATCTCCCTGTCAGCCACCACCACTACCCTACCTCCATCCTGTCAGCCACCACCACTACCCTACCTCCACCCTGTCAGCCACCACCACTACCCTACCTCCATCCTATCAGCCACCACCACTACCCTACCTCCATCCTGTCAGCCACCACCACTAACCTACCTCCATCCTGTCAGCCACCACCACTAACCTACCTCCATCTCCCTGTCAGCCACCACCACTACCCTACCTCCATCTCCCTGTCAGCCACCACCACTACCCTACCTCCATCCTGTCAGCCACCACCACTAACCTACCTCCATCTCCCTGTCAGCCACCACCACTACCCTACCTCCATCTCCCTGTCAGCCACCACCACTAACCTACCTCCATCCTGTCAGCCACCATCACTACCCTACCTCCATCCTGTCAGCCACCACCACTACCCTACCTCCATCCTGTCAGCCACCACCACTACCCTACCTCCATCCTGTCAGCCACCACCACTAACCTACCTCCATCTCCCTGTCAGCCACCACCACTACCCTACCTCCATCCTGTCAGCCACCACCACTAACCTACCTCCATCCTGTCAGCCACCACCACTAACCTACCTCCATCCTGTCAGCCACCACCACTACCCTACCTCCATCCTGTCAGCCACCACCACTACCCTACCTCCATCCTGTCAGACACCACCACTAACCTACCTCCATCCTGTCAGCCACCACCACTACCCTACCTCCATCCTGTCAGCCACCACCACTACCCTACCTCCATCCTGTCAGCCACCATCACTACCCTACCTCCATCCTGTCAGCCACCATCACTACCCTACCTCCATCCTGTCAGCCACCACCACTACCCTACCTCCATCCTGTCAGCCACCACCACTAACCTACCTCCATCCTGTCAGCCACCACCACTACCCTACCTCCATCCTGTCAGCCACCATCACTACCCTACCTCCATCCTGTCAGCCACCACCACTACCCTACCTCCATCCTGTCAGCCACCACCACTACCCTACCTCCATCTCCCTGTCAGCCACCACCACTACCCTACCTCCATCCTGTCAGCCACCACCACTACCCTACCTCCATCCTGTCAGCCACCACCACTACCCTACCTCCATCCTGTCAGCCACCACCACTAACCTACCTCCATCCTGTCAGCCACCACCACTAACCTACCTCCATCCTGTCAGCCACCACCACTAACCTACCTCCATCCTGTCAGCCACCACCACTACCCTACCTCCATCCTGTCAGCCACCACTACTAACCTACCTCCATCTCCCTGTCAGCCACCACCACTACCCTACCTCCATCCTGTCAGCCACCACCACTACCCTACCTCCATCCTGTCAGCCACCACTACTAACCTACCTCCATCTCCCTGTCAGCCACCACCACTACCCTACCTCCATCCTGTCAGCCACCACCACTACCCTACCTCCATCCTGTCAGCCACCACCACTACCCTACCTCCATCCTGTCAGCCACCACCACTACCCTACCTCCATCCTGTCAGCCACCACCACTAACCTACCTCCATCTCCCTGTCAGCCACCACCACTACCCTACCTCCATCCTGTCAGCCACCACCACTACCCTACCTCCATCCTGTCAGCCACCACCACTACCCTACCTCCATCCTGTCAGCCACCACCACTACCCTACCTCCATCCTGTCAGCCACCACCACTACCCTACCTCCATCCTGTCAGCTACCACCACTACCCTACCTCCATCCTGTCAGCCACCACCACTAACCTACCTCCATCCTGTCAGCCACCACCACTACCCTACCTCCATCCTGTCAGCCACCACCACTACCCTACCTCCATCTCCCTGTCAGCCACCACCACTACCCTACCTCCATCCTGTCAGCCACCACCACTAACCTACCTCCATCTCCCTGTCAGCCACCACCACTACCCTACCTCCATCCTGTCAGCCACCATCACTACCCTACCTCCATCCTGTCAGCCACCACCACTAACCTACCTCCATCCTGTCAGCCACCACCACTACCCTACCTCCATCCTGTCAGCCACCACCACTACCCTACCTCCATCCTGTCAGCCACCACCACTACCCTACCTCCATCCTGTCAGCCACCATCACTACCCTACCTCCATCCTGTCAGCCACCACCACTACCCTACCTCCATCCTGTCAGCCACCACCACTACCCTACCTCCATCCTGTCAGCCACCACCACTACCCTACCTCCATCTCCCTGTCAGCCACCACCACTAACCTACCTCCATCCTGTCAGCCACCACCACTACCCTACCTCCATCCTGTCAGCCACCACCACTACCCTACCTCCATCCTGTCAGCCACCACCACTAACCTACCTCCATCTCCCTGTCAGCTAGTGTCATCTTATCCTCTAGTTCTTCTGACAGCTTCACAATCTCTCCTAATCACATTTTACCCCACACCACCCACCCACATCTCAACCAGATTTACCCACAACCACCTGCGCCCCAAATGGCACCCTATTCCCTAAGTAATGGACGCATAGGGGCTGGTCAAAAGTAATGCACTATGTAGGGAATAGGGTGCCATTCAGGACGTATCCACACTCAGTCAGCACAGAGAGACCAGCCATATTCCTCCCCTCCCCCCGTCCCCCGTCCCCACTCCCTGCCCCCCCCTCCCCCCTCCCTCCCTGAAGCCAATACAGGGGTTCTCTCAATCTTTGCACTACTCCAGCAAGCTAGTAGCTATTTTACAACTTTCTGTGTCTCCCCCCTCTTCCTCTCTCTCTGCCTCTCTCTCTCTACTCCCCCCACCACCCTCTCTCTCCCTCTCTCTCCCGCTGAACTCCCTCTGCCATTCGCCTCTCTCTCTCTCTCTCTCTCTCTCTCTCTCTCTCTCTCACTCACTCTCTGACAACCAATTCCCACGAGACAATAGCATGGCAGAACAAGAGGGTTAAGCCTTTTAAAAAATGAAACTTTGTTCATACAGCAAGCAGAAGAGGAGGACAGGATGACATACAGCAGAGTGGAGGAGGACAGGAGGACATACAGCAGAGAGGCGGAGGACAGGAGGACATACAGCAGAGAGGAGGAGGACAGGAGGACATACAGCAGAGAGGAGGACAGGAGGACATACAGCAGAGAAGAGGACAGGAGGACATACAGCAGAGAAGAGGACAGGAGGACATACAGCAGAGAGGAGGAGGACATACAGCAGAGAGGAGGACAGGAGGACATACAGCAGAGAGGAGGAGGACAGGAGGACATACAGCAGAGAGGAGGAGGACAGGAGGACATACAGCAGAGTGGAGGACAGGAGGACATACAGCAGAGAGGAGGACAGGAGGACATACAGCAGAGAAGAGGACAGGAGGACATACAGCAGAGAAGAGGACAGGAGGACATACAGCAGAGAGGAGGAGGACATACAGCAGAGAGGAGGACAGGAGGACATACAGCAGAGAGGAGGACAGGAGGAAATACAGCAGAGAGGAGGACAGGAGGACATACAGCAGAGAGGAGGAGGACAGGAGGACATACAGCAGAGAGGAGGACAGGAGGACATACAGCAGAGAGGAGGACAGGAGGACATACAGCAGAGAGGAGGACAGGAGGACATACAGCAGAGAAGAGGACAGGAGGACATACAGCAGAGAGGCGGAGGACATACAGCAGAAAGGAGGACAGGAGGACATACAGCAGAGAGGAGGACAGGAGGACATATAGCAGAGATGAGGACAGGAGGACATACAGCAGAGAAGAGGAGGACAGGAGAACATACAGCAGAGTGGAGGAGGACAGGAGGACATACAGCAGAGAGGAGGACAGGAGAACATACATCAGAGTGGAGGAGGACAGGAGGACATACAGCAGAGAGGAGGACAGGAGGACATACAGCAGAGAAGAGGACAGGAGGACATACAGCAGAGAAGAGGACAGGAGGACATACAGCAGAGAAGAGGACAGGAGGACATACAGCAGAGAAGAGGAGGACAGGAGGACATACAGCAGAGAAGAGGACAGGAGGACATACAGCAGAGAAGAGGACAGGAGGACATACAGCAGAGAAGAGGACAGGAGGACATACAGCAGAGAAGAGGACAGGAGGACATACAGCAGAGAGGAGGACAGGAGGACATACAGCAGAGAGGAGGACAGGAGGACATACAGCAGAGAAGAGGAGGACAGGAGGACATACAGCAGAGAAGAGGAGGACAGGAGGACATACAGCAGAGAAGAGGAGGACAGGAGGACATACAGCAGAGAAGAGGACAGGAGGACATACAGCAGAGAGGAGGAGGACAGGAGAACATACAGCAGAGAAGAGGAGGACAGGAGGACATACAGCAGAGAGGAGGACAGGAGAACATACAGCAGAGAGGAGGAGGACAGGAGGACATACAGCAGAGAGGAGGAGGACAGGAGGACATACAGCAGAGAGGAGGAGGAAAGGAGGACATACAGCAGAGAGGAGGAGGACAGGAGAACATACAGCAGAGAAAAGGAGGACAGGAGGACATACAGCAGAGAGGAGGAGGACAGGAGAACATACAGCAGAGAGGAGGAGGACAGGAGGACATACAGCAGAGAGGAGGAGGACAGGAGAACATACAGCAGAGAAAAGGAGGACAGGAGGACATACAGCAGAGAGGAGGAGGACAGGAGAACATACAGCAGAGAGGAGGAGGACAGGATAACATACAGCAGAGAGGAGGAGGACAGGAGGACATACAGCAGAGTGGAGGAGGACAGGAGGACATACAGCAGAGAAGAGGACAGGAGGACATACAGCAGAGAGGAGGAGGACAGGAGGACATACAGCAGAGAGGAGGAGGACAGGAGGACATACAGCAGAGAGGAGGAGGACAGGAGGACATACAGCAGAGAGGAGGAGGACAGGAGGACATACAGCAGAGAGGAGGAGTACAGGAGGACATACAGCAGAGAGGAGGAGGACAGGAGGACATACAGCAGAGAGGAGGAGGACAGGAGGACATACAGCAGAGAGGAGGAGGACATACAGCAGAGAGGAGGAGGACAGGAGGACATACAGCAGAGTGGAGGACAGGAGGACATACAGCAGAGAGGAGGAGGACAGGAGGACATACAGCAGAGAGGAGGAGGACAGGAGGACATACAGCAGAGAGGTGGAGGACAGGAGGACATACAGCAGAGAGGAGGAGGACAGGAGGACATACAGCAGAGAGGAGGAGGACAGGAGGACATACAGCAGAGAGGAGGACAGGAGGACATACAGCAGAGAAGAGGAGGACAGGAGGACATACAGCAGAGAGGAGGACAGGAGGACATACAGCAGAGAGGAAGGAGGACAGGCGTTACGATCAGAGAGAGAGAAAGAAGCATTAGCCTATAGCTTGACGTTAAATGTCAGCCTGCCCTAGAACATAAAGGAGATGGCTTTCTGCTGCTGCTGCTCCTCAAGGGTTAAAGAGAGAAGGAGAGAGAGGGGTGGGGGACAGTGAGAGAGGGAGAACCAAGTGTTTTATCTCCTCACCTCTGTTGTATTCTGCTGCAGCTGTTGCTGTTCTAGATGTGTCCTCTCTGTCTAGTGATCCATTGCTCCCAATAAACACATCACACAGACACAGCCACACAGCCAGAGGAGAGGGCAGGGGCGGAGAGAAAAGAAACTCAGACAGGCTAGGCAGCTCACATTTCAAACTTGCAAGGGGGGGTGGTGCCTAATGTGCTAGACAGCCTGTGTCTTGGACCGAGTCCAGAGGAACGGGGTAAAAAAAAAAAAAAGAAGCCTCAATCAATTCATTTAAAGCAGCGTTTGTTACAGAGAGAACAGAGCAGCGGTGCTACAAGTCGGCTCCTCCTAAACAGCAGGGTCAGGAATGGTTTTGGACGGGTAGATTAAGCGGTGATTTGACCCCCTTTCTTGTTCACTCTGCTCTGCTATTCACTAACGTGGCATACTGTTTGAATTAATCCATCACACTAGTCGTCCTAAGTAGCTGCAACCGGGGAGGACTCTGGGAGAGGAGGCAGGGCTGAGAGACTGAGGAGGTTGCATCCCAAATGGCACCCTATTCCCTATTTGGTGCTCTACTTTTGACCAGAGCCCTGGGAAAAAAGTAGTGCACTATATATGAAATAGGGTGTTATTTGGGATGCGGACCACCCTGACTTCCTGATATGCAGAGAGAGGCAGATAGAGGGGTGGGACCAGCAGGACAGGGCAGGACAGGGCTGGGCAGGACAGGAGAGGACAAGGCTGGGCAGGACAGGAGAGTACAAGGCTTGGCAGGACAGGAGAGGACAGGGCTGGGCAGGACAGGAGAGGACAGGGCTGGGCAGGACAGGAGAGGACAGGGCTGGGCAGGACAGGAGAGGACAGGAGAGGACAGGGCTGGGCAGGACAGGAGAGGACAGGGCTGGGCAGGACAGGAGAGACAGGGCTGGGCAGGACAGGGAGAGGGCTGGGCAGGACAGGAGAGGACAGGAGAGGACAGGGCTGGGCAGGACAGGAGAGGACAGGAGAGGACAGGGCTGGGCAGGACAGGAGAGGACAAGGCTGGGCAGGACAGGAGAGGACAGGGCTGGGCAGGACAGGAGAGGACAGGGCTGGGCAGGACAGGAGAGGACAGGAGAGGACAAGGCTGGGCAGGACAGGAGAGTACAAGGCTAGGCAGGACAGGAGAGGACAGGGCTGGGCAGGACAGGAGAGGACAGGGCTGGGCAGGACAGGAGAGGACAAGGCTGGGCAGGGCTGGGCAGGGCAGGAGAGGACAAGGCTGGGCAGGACAGGAGAGGACAGGGCTGGGCAGGACAGGAGAGGACAGGGCTGGGCAGGACAGGAGAGGACAAGGCTGGGCAGGGCTGGGCCATGCTGGACAGGGCTGGGTAGGACAGGAGAGGACAAGGCAGGGCTGGGAAGGGTAGGGCTGTCTGTATGTGTGTTTGGGAGGGGAGGGGCCAATTAGATCACATTTGTCTCTCAACACCATGCTGTGCGAGCGCCAAGCCTTGGATAAATAATTACACAACTATATACGCAGGGACACCACCTGAAGCAGTCAATATTATATTATGCCACTTCCCAATCATATTTTCTTGATATCCAGCAGCAATTGATTTGTAAATTGTCAAATTAGCGCCACTAATCTAACGGCTAAAATACAATAATGGACGTTTCAACTCCAGAGATTGCCTATACACTAATGAAATCCCAAGTAATGAACCGACATCATATTTCAATGTAATCCCATATAGCTAATAAACATATCTAGCTAGCTAGTATAATCCATAGAGAAACAGCACAGTGTGGAGTAGCTCATGGATGGAGTGGTTCGTTTACCATTCACTGACCACTGCACACCAGGGTTGGGCTCAATTCCATTTCAATTTATTCAATTCGGGAAGAAAACTGGAAATTCCAATTCCAAATTGTTCTGATCGATATTGAGATTGGAATTTCAGTTTACTTACTGAATTGACTGAATTGATGGATATGTTAATCTGCAGTAAGGAAGGAAGGAAAGCACATCCAATCATCCAGACAGGTTAACACTTTATCTGTAGTCCTCCTGCCCTCTTAGCATTTCCTATCAGCTGGGAGCATGACAGGTGAATCACGGCGCTATACGTTACCCGTCGTCAGTGTGGCTGTGGAAGACAAAATATATATAGTCTGACTAGCGAGTTGATTTACAGCCTTCACTGCAGAGTAGCTACTACTAGTGCTACTTAGCTTAGTGGTTAAGAGCATTGTGCCAGTAACCGAAAGGTCGCTGGTTCTAATCCCCGAGCCGACTAGGTGAAAAAAATCTGTCAATGTGCCCCTTAAGCAAGGCACTTAACCCTAATTGCTCCTGTAAATCGCTCTGGATAATAGCGTCTGCTAAATGACTAAAATGTAAATGTTGCAACAGTGTGTAGGAGGTAGATTCTGAGGTGTGAGAAGTGGGCAGAAAGGCATGGCACAAAGAAGTGTGTAGTTTCAGTGGAAAAAGTGGAGTGTTTCAATTGTGTGGGTGGCCATGTTGCTGGGGATCAGACATGTCCTGTGCGAGTGAGACAGGTTGAAGTTTCCAGGGAGACTGAGAGGATCCCTAGGCCAGTACAGAGTGGCCTGAACAGTTTGTGCTTTAGTAAGGTTGGCATTTATTGCTGTGGTCAGTTGATTTACATGTCTGTATCGGTCCGCTAATACAGGGGATCAAATACTTTTTTCCCCTCACTGTAACTGCTCAACGAGAGACGTACATCATCTTCCATAAAGGGTAGAGGGAAACCTTTACTGTGAAAACTCCTTTATGTCAACAATATCATATCTAAAGTCATATGAAGCATGGTGACTGATGTGTGATCTAACCCCATTGATCAAATACATCAAATTTTAAATTTTTAATTTTTAAATTTTTTTGTCATTTAGCAGACGCTCTTATCCAGAGCGACTTACAGGAGCAATTAGGGTTAAGTGCCTTGCTCAAGGGCACATCGACAGATTTTTCACCTAGTCGGCTCTGGGATTAGAACCAGCGACCTTTCGGTTACTGGCACAACGCTCTTAACCACTAAGCTACCTGCCGCCCCAATTTTGACCAGCTTGTGCAATGTCTGGGGATTGTCAAATTTGAAAAACATGAAGACAAAATAAGTAACATTCTTGCTCTGTCTTAATTATCTCTGTCCTAAGACCCGATGCATGACAGTCCTGAGACAGATCTTAGTTCCCATTGCTTCTGTCCTGAGACAGATCTTAGTTCCCATTGCCTCTGTCCTGAGACAGATCTTAGTTCCCATTGCTTCTGTCCTGAGACAGATCTTAGTTCCCATTGCTTCTGTCCTGAGACAGATCTTAGTTCCCATTGCTTCTGTCCTGAGACAGATCTTAGTTCCCATTGCTTCTGTCCTGAGACAGATCTTAGTTCCCATTGCCTCTGTCCTGAGACAGATCTTAGTTCCCATTGCTTCTGTCCTGAGACAGATCTTAGTTCCCATTGCCTCTGTCCTGAGACAGATCTTAGTTCCCATTGCTTCTGTCCTGAGACAGATCTTAGTTCCCATTGCCTCTGTCCTGAGACAGATCTTAGTTCCCATTGCTTCTGTCCTGAGACAGATCTTAGTTCCCATTGCTTCTGTCCTGAGACAGATCTTAGTTCCCATTGCTTCTGTCCTGAGACAGATCTTAGTTCCCATTGCTTCTGTCC
>NC_059192.1:4940157-4955157 GCF_020615455.1 Coregonus clupeaformis
TGATAAAGTGACAGGTCAAGGACTTCCAGTAGGTTAATGATAAAGTGACAGGTCAAGGACTTCCAGTAGGTTAATGATAAAGTGACAGGTCAAGGACTTCCAGTAGGTTAATGATAAAGTGACAGGTCAAGGACTTCCAGTAGGTTAATGATAAAGTGACAGGTCAAGGACTTCCAGTAGGTTAATGATAAAGTGACAGGTCAAGGACTTCCAGTAGGTTAATGATAAAGTGACAGGTCAAGGACTTCCAGTAGGTTAATGATAAAGTGACAGGACAAGGACTTCCAGTAGGTTAATGATAAAGTGACAGGACAAGGACTTCCAGTAGGTTAATGATAAAGTGACAGGTCAAGGACTTCCAGTAGGTTAATGATAAAGTGACAGGTCAAGGACTTCCAGTAGGTTAATGATAAAGTGACAGGTCAAGGACTTCCAGTAGGTTAATGATAAAGTGACAGGTCAAGGACTTCCAGTAGGTTAATGATAAAGTGACAGGTCAAGGACTTCCAGTAGGTTAATGATAAAGTGACAGGTCAAGGGACTTCCAGTAGGTTAATGATAAAGTGACAGGTCAAGGACTTCCAGTAGGTTAATGATAAAGTGACAGGTCAAGGACTTCCAGTAGGTTAATGATAAAGTGACAGGTCAAGGACTTCCAGTAGGTTAATGATAAAGTGACAGGTCAAGGACTTCCAGTAGGTTAATGATAAAGTGACAGGTCAAGGACTTCCAGTAGGTTAATGATAAAGTGACAGGTCAAGGACTTCCAGTAGGTTAATGATAAAGTGACAGGTCAAGGACTTCCAGTAGGTTAATGATAAAGTGACAGGTCAAGGACTTCCAGTATGTTAATGATAAAGTGACAGGTCAAGGACTTCCAGTAGGTTAATGATAAAGTGACAGGTCAAGGACTTCCAGTAGGTTAATGATAAAGTGACAGGTCAAGGACTTCCAGTAGGTTAATGATAAAGTGACAGGTCAAGGACTTCCAGTAGGTTAATGATAAAGTGACAGGTCAAGGACTTCCAGTAGGTTAATGATAAAGTGACAGGTCAAGGACTTCCAGTAGGTTAATGATAAAGTGACAGGTCAAGGACTTCCAGTAGGTTAATGATAAAGTGACAGGTCAAGGACTTCCAGTAGGTTAATGATAAAGTGACAGGTCAAGGACTTCCAGTAGGTTAATGATAAAGTGACAGGTCAAGGACTTCCAGTAGGTTAATGATAAAGTGACAGGTCAAGGACTTCCAGTAGGTTAATGATAAAGTGACAGGTCAAGGACTTCCAGTAGGTTAATGATAAAGTGACAGGTCAAGGACTTCCAGTAGGTTAATGATAAAGTGACAGGTCAAGGACTTCCAGTAGGTTAATGATAAAGTGACAGGTCAAGGACTTCCCGTAGGTTAATGATAAAGTGACAGGTCAAGGACTTCCAGTAGGTTAATGATAAAGTGACAGGTCAAGGACTTCCAGTAGGTTAATGATAAAGTGACAGGTCAAGGACTTCCAGTAGGTTAATGATAAAGTGACAGGTCAAGGACTTCCAGTAGGTTAATGATAAAGTGACAGGTCAAGGACTTCCAGTAGGTTAATGATAAAGTGACAGGTCAAGGACTTCCAGTAGGTTAATGATAAAGTGACAGGTCAAGGACTTCCAGTAGGTTAATGATAAAGTGACAGGTCAAGGACTTCCAGTAGGTTAATGATAAAGTGACAGGTCAAGGACTTCCAGTAGGTTAATGATAAAGTGACAGGTCAAGGACTTCCAGTAGGTTAATGATAAAGTGACAGGTCAAGGACTTCCAGTAGGTTAATGATAAAGTGACAGGTCAAGGACTTCCAGTAGGTTAATGATAAAGTGACAGGTCAAGGACTTCCAGTAGGTTAATGATAAAGTGACAGGTCAAGGACTTCCAGTAGGTTAATGATAACGTGACAGGTCAAGGACTTCCAGTAGGTTAATGATAAAGTGACAGGTCAAGGACTTCCAGTAGGTTAATGATAAAGTGACAGGTCAAGGACTTCCAGTAGGTTAATGATAAAGTGACAGGTCAATGACTTCCAGTAGGTTAATGATAAAGTGACAGGTCAAGGACTTCCAGTAGGTTAATGATAAAGTGACAGGTCAAGGACTTCCAGTAGGTTAATGATAAAGTGACAGGTCAAGGACTTCCAGTAGGTTAATGATAAAGTGACAGGTCAAGGACTTCCAGTAGGTTAATGATAAAGTGACAGGTCAAGGACTTCCAGTAGGTTAATGATAAAGTGACAGGTCAAGGACTTCCAGTAGGTTAATGATAAAGTGACAGGTCAAGGACTTCCAGTAGGTTAATGATAAAGTGACAGGTCAAGGACTTCCAGTAGGTTAATGATAAAGTGACAGGTCAAGGACTTCCAGTAGGTTAATGATAAAGTGACAGGTCAAGGACTTCCAGTAGGTTAATGATAAAGTGACAGGTCAAGGACTTCCAGTAGGTTAATGATAAAGTGACAGGTCAAGGACTTCCAGTAGGTTAATGATAAAGTGACAGGTCAAGGACTTCCAGTATGTTAATGATAAAGTGACAGGTCAAGGACTTCCAGTAGGTTAATGATAAAGTGACAGGTCAAGGACTTCCAGTATGTTAATGATAAAGTGACAGGTCAAGGACTTCCAGTAGGTTAATGATAAAGTGACAGGTCAAGGACTTCCAGTAGGTTAATGATAAAGTGACAGGTCAAGGACTTCCAGTAGGTTAATGATAAAGTGACAGGTCAAGGACTTCCAGTAGGTTAATGATAAAGTGACAGGTCAAGGACTTCCAGTAGGTTAATGATAAAGTGACAGGTCAAGGACTTCCAGTAGGTTAATGATAAAGTGACAGGTCAAGGACTTCCAGTAGGTTAATGATAAAGTGACAGGACAAGGACTTCCAGTAGGTTAATGATAAAGTGACAGGTCAAGGACTTCCAGTAGGTTAATGATAAAGTGACAGGTCAAGGACTTCCAGTAGGTTAATGATAAAGTGACAGGTCAAGGACTTCCAGTAGGTTAATGATAAAGTGACAGGTCAAGGACTTCCAGTAGGTTAATGATAAAGTGACAGGACAAGGACTTCCAGTAGGTTAATGATAAAGTGACAGGGTCAATCACGATCCAAATCAGAAGGTGAACGTCATCCTCCTACGTTAATGATGTCACTTCATGTGGTGATGGTTGAGAAGAAAATACACATTTGACCTCTGACATACCCAGCTCACTGAGCGTGTCACACCCCATTCCTGATATAGTGCACTACTTGTGACTAGAGCACGATGGGACCAGAGTGTAGTGCACTACATAGGGAATAGGGTGCTATTTGGGACTCACAAACCTTGCAGCAGCGCCAACACCTACCATTCAGACTACAGACTAACTATTGTCCACATAGAAGAACAAACAGCAGCAGTTCTGTGTTCCAGGTGGACCAGCGTTTAGACAATAACAGGTTGTGTCATGCAAAGAACATAACTACTCTCTGTCATAGTTGTGTCCCAAATGGCACCCTGTTCCTTATATAGTGCACTACTTTTGACAAGGGCCCATAGGGCTCTCATTAAAAGTAGTGCACTGTGTAGGGAATAGGGTGCCATTTGGGACGTATTCATATTTAGTGATAGAGTGGCGGGGTTAGAAAAGGGCTCTCTACTCCATCTCTGATCTGTGTGATGTAGTCACTGAGCCTCTTTAAGTGTGTGTGTGTGTGTGTGTGTGTGTGTGTCTGATCTGTGTAGTGAAATCATTGAGCCTATTTAAGGGTTGGATGGAGTCCAGGAAGCCTGGCAGACAGAGTAAAATAAATTATTGTTAAAACAACATTATGCAGAGAACACTGTATTCAATTAAAGCCCCTTCACTTCACATAACTAATCCCCTCTTCTCTCTCTCTCTCCACTCCCTTTCCCAACCTCTCTCTCTCTCTCTCTCTCTCTCTCTCTCTCTCTCTCTCTCTCTCTCTCTCTCTCTCTCTCTCTCTCTCTCTCTCTCTCTCTCTCTCTCTCTCTCTCTCTCTCTCTCTCTCTCTCTCTCTCTCTCTCTCTCTCTCTCTCTCTCTCTCTCTCTCTCTCTCTCTCT
Organism: Coregonus clupeaformis; assembly: GCF_020615455.1. NCBI lineage: Eukaryota > Metazoa > Chordata > Actinopteri > Salmoniformes > Salmonidae > Coregonus > Coregonus clupeaformis. The sequence goes on from NC_059192.1 coordinate 4,944,251, forward strand.
CTCTCTCTCTCTCTCTCTCTAATCTGGCATTCCGCTGTTGATTTGTTCTGTGTTAGAGTCTGAGGAGGTGGAGAAGGAGGAAGAGGGGGGTGCTGCGTTCCAAAGGCTCTGTCTTCTCTCTCTCCTCCTCTTCTCTCCTCCTATCTCTCTCCCTCCTCCTCTCTCTCCTCCTATCTCTCTCCCTCCTACTATCTCTCCTATCTCTCTCCCTCCTCTCCCTCCTCCTCCTCTCTCTCCTCTCTCTCTCCCTCCTCCTCTCTCTCTCTCCCTCATCCTCTCTCTTTCTCTCCTATTTCTCTCTCTCCTATATCTCTCCCTCCTCTCTCCCTCCTCCTCTCTCTCCCTCCTCTCTCGCTCCTCCTCTCTCCTCCTCTCTCTACTATCTCCCTCCTCCTCTCTTTCCCTCCTATCCCTCCTCTTTCTCTCTCCCTCTTCTCTCCCCCCTCTCTCTCTCCCCCTCTCTCTCATCTCTCTCTCTCCCTCTCTCTCCCTCCTCTTCTCTCTCTCCTATCTCTCTCCCTCCTCCTCCTCCTCCTCTCTCCCTCCTCCTCTCTCTCCTCTCCCTCCTCTCTCTCTCTCCCTCCTCTCTCCCCCCTCTCTCCCTCCTCTCTTCCCCCTCCTCTCTTCCCCCCTCTCTCCTATCTCTCTCCCTCCTCCTCTCTCTCTCCCTCCTCTCTCCCCCTCCCTCCCCCCTCTCTCTCCCTCCTCTCTCTCTCTCTCCATCCTCTCTCCCCCTCCCTCCCTCTCTCCCCCCTCTCTCCCTCCTCTCTCTCCCTCCTCTCTTCCCCCCTCTCTCCCTCCTCTCTCTCTCTCTCTCCCTCCTCTCTCTCTCTCCCTCCTTTCTTCCCCCTCTCTCTCCCTCCTCTCTCCCCCCTCTCAGTGAAACACAGTAGACACTGGCTTGTCTGTGTCTGGTGTCAGATAGCCGACCCGTTGCCGCGCCGACACGTTGCCGCCGTCCTGGCCCTGTCATGTGATTAACTCCCTGTCTCTGTCGCTTGGCAACGGCCCGGCTGGACGTCTTTCTCCAGGCAGGCAGGCGGGCTCTGCCCCTTGGGCCCTGTCTGTGAGGGGCCGTCTAAGAGCCTCTTTCTGTCTCTCTCTCTCTCCCTGGCAGCCAGTGTGTGGCCATAGAAATAGTATCACCAGATGGGATAAAGCCAGTTCACCCATCACAAAACATTGACTTGAATGATGAATGTTCATTCTGGTAATTATATTTCTATAAGTATGGCCTCTCTCTCTCTGTGTGTGTGTCTGTCTAAACAGCTATGCTTCTCTCTGTCTCTCCCAGACTGCCAGTGTTTGGTCATAGAAATGGAATTACTAGAATAGAGGAACCCAGACAATGGTGGCAATACTTATGGGTAGGGTAAAGCCAATATGTCTGCTGCTTGGCTAAGTTGAATTCTAAACTAAGGGACCAGAGATGCTAGTTAGCAACAGCGTTGGTCCCATTTATTTTAAAGTTTCCGAATGGAATCATAACTTGTCCTAACCTGGGTATCTTCAACATATCCACTTGTGTCTACACCATCAGAGAACACAGTAGACTTGAATGGGAATGTTTGCATTAGTAATTCTATGATTTCAAATGTCATATTATGTCTATATAGAGTGTTGTAACGATGTGCAAATAGTTAAAGTACAAAAGGGAAAATAAATAAACATAAATTCTCTCTCTCTCTCTCTCTCTCTCTCTCTCTCTCTCTCTCTCTCTCTCTCTCTCCACACACACACACACACACACACAACTATAGCAGGAAATTATTCCAACGTAGAGTCAATGGCGCCGGAGGGGATCTGCCGTTTTATGGACTCTTAACCAACCGTGCTATTTTTTCGCGTTGTTTGTAACTTATTTTGTACATAATGTTGCTGCTACCGTCTCTTATGACCGAAAATAGCTTCTGGACATCAGAACAGCGATTACTCACCTTGAACTGGACAAATAATCTTTATTTTATGAGTCGGACGAGAGGGATTTGCTCCAGACACCCGACAGGGCCCTCATCCCCGTCATTCGCAGTAGAAAGAAAAGGAGATATCGCGGAAGGAGATTGGGGTGCTTGGTAAGGAGCCGGCGACGAGTGGCTAATCGGCCTTTGCCATCGGTACTATTGGCCAACTTACTATCGCTTGATAATAAAATTGACGAACTACAGGCACGAATATCCTACCAACAGGACATTAAAAGCTGTAATGTGTTTCACCGAGTCGTGGCTGAACGAAGACATGAATAACATACAGCTGGCGGGTTATACACTGTATCGGCAGGATAGAACAGCAGACTCTGTTAAGAGAAGGAGTGGCGGTCTATGTATATTTGTAAACAACAGCTGGTGTACGATATCTAAGGAAGTCTTCTGTAGACTGCACTATCTACAAAGAGAGTTTTCATGTATATTCTTCGTAGCTGTCTATTTACCACCACAAACCGATGCTGGCAATAAGCCCGCACTCAATGAGCTGTATACGGCCATAAGCAAACAGGAAAACGCTCATCCAGAGGCGGCGCTCCAAGTGGCCGGGGACTTTAATGCTGGGAAACTTAAATCAGTTATACCTAATTTATACCAGCATGTTAAATGTGCAACCAGAGGGAAAAAACCCCACCTTTACTCCACACACAGAGACGCGAACAAAGCTCTCCCTCGCCCTCCATTTGGAAAATCTGACCATAATTCTATCATCCTGATTCCTGCTTACAAGCAAAAACTAAAGCAGGAAGCACCAGTGACTCAGTGAATAAAAAGGTGGTCAGATGAAGCAGATGCTAAGCTACAGGACTGTTTTGCTAACACAGACTGGAATACAGTTGAAGTCGGAAGTTTACATACACCTTAGCCAAATACATTTAAACTCAGTTTGTCACAATTCCTGACATTTAATCCTAGTAAAAATTCCCTGTCTTAGGTCAGTTAGGATCACCACTTTATTTTCAGAATGTGAAATGTCAGAATAATAGTAGAGAGAATGATTTATTTAAGCTTTTATTTCTTTCATCACATTCCCAGTGGGTCAGAAGTTTACATACACTCAATTAGTATTTGGCCTTTAAATTGTTTAACTTGGGTCAAACGTTTCGGGTAGCCTTCCACAAGCTTCCCACAATAAGTTGGGTGAATTTTGGACCATTCCTCCTGACAGAGCTGGTGTAACTGAGACAGGTTTGTAGGCCTCCTTGCTCGCACACACCTTTTCAGTTCTGCCCACAAGGTTTCTATAGGATTGAGGTCAGGGCTTTGTGATGGCCACTCCAATACCTTGAATTTGTTGTCCTTAAGCCATTTTGCCACAACTTTGGAAGTATGCTTGGGGTCATTGTCCATTTGGAAGACCCATTTGCGACCAAGCTTTAACTTCCTGACTGATGTCTTGAGATGTTGCTTCAATATATCCACATAATTTTCCTTCCTCATGATGCCATCTATTTTGTGAAGTGCACCAGTCCCTCCTGCAGCAAAACACCCCCACAGCACGATGCTGCCACCCCCGTGTTTCACGGTTGGGATGGTGTTCTTAGGCTTGCAAGACCCCCTATTTCCTCCAAACATAATGATGGTCATTATGGCCAAACAGTTCTATTTCTGTTTCATCAGACCAGAGGACATTTCTCCAAAAAGTACGATCTTTGACCCCATGTGCAGTTGCAAACCGTAGTCTGGCTTTTTTATGGAGGTTTTGGAGCAGTGGCTTCTTCCTTGCTGAGCGGCCTTTCAGGTTATGTCGATATAGGACTCATTTTACTGTGGAAATAAATATTTTTGTACCCGTTTCCTTCAGCATCTTCACAAGGTCCTTTGCTGTTGTTCTGGGATTGATTTGCACTTTTTGCACCAAAGTACGTTCATCTCTAGGAGACAGAACGCGTCTCCTTCCTGAGCGGTATGACGGCTGCGTGGTCCCATGGTGTTTGTACAGATGAACGTGGTACCTTCAGGCATTTGGAAATTGCTCCCAAGGATGAACCAGACTTGTGGAGGTCTAGAAAAAAATGTCTGAGGTCTTGGCTGATTTCTTTTGATTTTCCCATGATGTCAAGCAAAGAGGCACTGAGTTTGAAGGTAGGCCTTGAAATACATCCACAGGTACACCTCCAATTGACTCAAATGATGTCAATTAGCCTATCAGAAGCTTCTAAAGCCATGACATCATTTTCTGGAATTTTCCAAGCTGGTTAAAGGCACAGTCAACTTAGTGTATGTAAACGTCTGACCCACTGGAATTGTGATACAGTGAATTATAAGTGAAATAATCTGTCTGTAAACAATTGTTGGAAAAATTACTTGCACAAAGTAGATGTCCTAACCGATTTGCCAAAACTATAGTTTGTTAACAAGAAATTTGTGGAGTGGTTGAAAAACGAGTTTTAATGACTCCAACCTAAGTGTATGTAAATGTCCGGCTTCATGTTTATTTTCAATTTACAATCTGCAGAAACAATGAGAATAGAAGGGTCCAGAACTTTTGCAAAACATCACATTTTAAAAATATATGGCAAATATAAATCCAATATGGATGGTGTTAAGAGATAGACGGGAGGTGTTGAATGGAGTTGAAGGATGGGACTAATAACAACTAACAAAAATGAATAACAACAAGATAACTAATTTAAAGCATACTGTGTCCGCAAGGTCCCCCTGCTCAAGAAAGCACATATACATGCCCATCTGAAGTTTTTCAATGAACATCTGAATGACTCAGAGGAGAACTGGGTGAAAGTGTTGTGGTCAGATGAGACCAAAATCGAGCTCTTTGTCATCAACTCAACTCGCCGTGTTTGGAGGAGGAGGAATGCTGCCTATGACCCCAAGAACACCATCCCCACCGTCAAACATGGAGGTGGAAACATTATGCTTTGGGGGTGTTTTTCTGCTAAGGGGACAGGACAACTTCACCGCATCAAAGGGACGATGGACCGGGCCATGTACCGTCAAATCTTGGGTGAGAACCTCCTTCCCTCAGCCAGGGCATTGAAAATGGGTCGTGGATGGGTATTCCAGCATGACAATGACCCAAAACACACGGCCAAGGCAACAAAGGAGTGGCTCAAGAAGAAGCACATTAAGGTCCTGGAGTGGCCTAGCCAGTTTCCAGACCTTAATCCCATTGAAAATCTATGGAGGGAGCTGAAGGTTTGAGTTGCCAAACGTCAGCCTCAAAACCTTAATGACTTGGAGAAGATCTGCAAAGAGGAGTGGGACAAAAATCCCTCCTGAGATGTGTGCAAACCTGGTGGCCAACTACAAGAAACGTCTGACCTCTGTGGTTGCCAACAAGGGTTTTGCCACCAAGTACTAAGTCATGTTTTGCAGAGGGGTCAAATACTTATTTCCCTCATTAAAATGCAAATCAATTTATAACATTTACATTTATTACATTTTTGACATGCATTTTTCTGGATTTTTTTGTTGTTATTGTGTCTCTCACTGTTCAAATAAACCTACCATTAAAATTATAGACTGATCATTTCTTAGTCAGTGGGCAAACGTACAAAATCAGCAGGGGATCAAATACTTTTTTCCCTCACTGTAGAAGCAAACCAGATGGACATCATTAAAATGATCGGAGAGGTTGAGGGTAGAGGAAGTTCAGGAGTAAAAACAAACAAAATAGAAGTATTGTAAAATTGACTGTGTCCATAAAATGTATATAGTTTGTATAAGCTGGAAGTAGAGGCCTAATCATTGTTGTTCACAAGTTTACTCCAATTAGGGAAAGGGTGGTGGGGTTGGAAAGTAATAAAGGGAAATATATCTTTTTAAAGGATATGTATTTATATGTATGTATGTGTATGCATATATATATACAGTGGGGAGAACAAGTATTTGATACACTGCCAATTTTGCAGGTTTTCCTACTTACAAAGCATGTAGAGGTCTGTAATTTTTTATCATAGGTACACTTCAACTGTGAGAGACGGAATCTAAAACAAAAATCCAGAAAATCACATTGTATGATTTTTAAGTAATTAATCTGCATTTTATGATCACTCAGCTACACAGCTGATGCCTGCTGGACTGTTCCTTTACACGGTACCCCATCCTGTTTATCTGTTTAGCCTCAGCCCAAACTTTCATCGCTAGTTGTTGACTTAGCCCTCTCGAATAACACCTGTGATTGTGTTATGCCTGTCAATATGCAATAAGTTCTTATTATACCTTTTCACTGTAGAGCCCCAAGTTCAGCTCAACCAGCCTCATAGAGCTCCTTTGTCCCACCCCCCATACACACGGAGACCGGCTCAATCGGTACCTCCAGTGATGCTCTCTCTTTCATAGTTACCCAATGCTTAGATGTACCTCCACTGTAGTCATATCCTTCCATATCCTCGTCTGTACATAATGCCCTGAATCTATTCTACAACGCCCGGAAATCTGCCCCTTTTATTCTCTGTACCCAACGCACTAGAAGACCAGTTCTTAAAGCCTTTAGCCGTATCCTTATTCTATTCCTCCTCTGTTCCTCTGTTGATGTAGAGGTTAACCCAGGCCCTGTAGCCCCAGGGTATCACTCCTACCCCCCAGGCGCTATCATTTGTTGACTTCTGTAACCGTAAAAGCCTTGGTTTCTTGCATGTTAACATCACAAGTCTCCTCCCCAAGTTTGAGTTATTCACTGCGTTAGCACACTCTGCCAACCCTGATGTTCTAGCAGTGTCTGAATCCTGGCTTAGGAAGGCCACCAAAAAAACAGAAATGTCCATCCCCAACTACAACATTTTCCGTCTAGATAGAACTGCCAAAGGGGGCGGAGTTGCAATCTACTGTAGAGAGAGCCTGCAGAGCTCTATCATACTATCCAGGTCTGTGCCCAAACAGTTTGAGCTTCTACTTCTAAAAATCCACCTTTCCAGAAATAAGTCTCTCACTGTTGTTGCTTGCTACAGACCCCCCTCAGCCCCCAGTTGTGCCCTGGACACCATATGTGAATTGCTTGCCCCCCATCTATCCTCAGAGTTCGTACTGCTTGGTGACCAAAACTGGGATATGCTTAACACCCCGGCCGTCCTACAATCTAAACTGGATGCCCTCAATCTCACACAAATTATCAAGGAACCTACCAGGTACAACCCTAAATCCGTAAACATGGGTACCCTCATAGATATCATCCTGATTAATTTACCCTCTAAATACACCTCCGCTGTCTTCAACCAGGATCTCAGCGATCAATGCCTCATTGCCTGCGTCCGTAATGGGTCCGCGGTCAAACGACCACCCCTCATCACTGTCAAACGCTCCCTAAAACACTTCAGCGAGCAGGCCTTTCTAATTGACCTGGCCCGGGTATCCTGGATGGATATTGACCTCATTCCGTCAGTAGAGGATGCCTGGATGTTCTTCAAAAGTGCTTTCCTCTCCATCTTAAATAAGCATGCCCCATTTAAAAATTCAGAACTAAGAACAGATATAGCCCCTGGTTCACCCCAGACTTGACTGCCCTTGACCAGCACAAAAACATCCTGTGGCGTACTGCATTAGCATCGAACAGCCCCCGCGATATGCAACTTTTCAGGGAAGTCAGGAACCAATATACACAACCAGTTAGGAAAGCAAAGGCTATCTTTTTCAAACAGAAATGTGCATCCTGTAGCACTAACTCCAAAAAGTTTTGGGACACTGTAAAGTCCATGGAGAATAAGAGCACCTCCTCCCAGCTACCCATTGCACTGAGGCTAGGAAACACTGTCACCACCGATAAATCTACGATAATCGAGGATTTCAATAAGCATTTTGCTACGGCTGGCCATGCTTTCCACCTGGCTACCCTACCCTGGCCACCAGCTCTGCACCCTCCGCTACAACTTGCCCATGCCTCATTTGCACCCCAGTATCTCTATTTGCACGTCATCTTCTGCACATCTATCACTCCAGTGTTAATAACTAACTTGTAATTATTTTGCACTATGGCCTATTTATTGCCTTACCTCCATAACTTACTACATTTGCACACACTGTATATAGATTTTCTATTGTGTTATTGACTGTACATTTTGTTTTTGTTTACCCCATATGTAACTCTGTGTTGTTGTTTTTAATCGCACTGCTTTGCTTTATCTTGGCCATGTCACAGTTGTAAATGAGAACTTGTTCTCAACTGGCTTACCTGGTTAAATAAAGGTGAAAAAAATAATACAAAAATAAACCCTGGGCATCTTTCTTTTGGTGTTTTTCAGAATCAGTAGAAAGGCCTCTTTAGTGTCCTAAGTTTTCATAACTGTGACCTTAATTGCCTACCGTCTGTAAGCTGTTAGTGTCTTAACGACCGTTCCACAGGTGCATGTTCATTAATTGTTTATGGTTCATTGAACAAGCATGGGAAACAGTGTTTAAACCCTTTACAATGAAGATCTGTGAAGTTATTTGGATTTTTACAAATTATCTTTGAAAGACAGGGTCCTGAAAAAGGGAAGTTTCTTTTTTTGCTGAGTTTATACACTACCGTTCAAAAGATTGGGGTCCCTTAGAAATGTCCTTGTTTTCGAAAGAAAAGCAAATTTGTTGTCCATTAAACAAATTCATCAGAGATACAGTGTAGACATTGTTAATGTTGTAAATGGCTACTGTAGCTGGAAATGGCTGATTTTTAATGGAATATCTACATAGGCGTACATAGGCCCATTATCAGCAACCATCAGTCCTGTGTTCCAATGGCACGTTGTGTTTGCTAATCCAAGTTTATCATTTTAAAAGGCTAATTGATCATTAGAAAACCCTTTTGCAATTATGTTAGCACAGCTGAAAACTGTTGTGCTGATTAAAGAAGCAATAAAACTGGCCTTCTTGAGACTAGTTGTGTATCTGGAGCATCAGCAATTGTTCGATTACAGGCTCAAAATGGCCAGAAACAAATAACTTTCTTCTGAAACTCGACAGTCTATTCTTGTTCTGAGAAACGAAGGCTATTCTATGCGAGAAATTGCCAAGAAACTGAAGGTCTCGTACAACGCTGTGTACTACTCCCTTAACAGAACAGCGCAAACTGTCTCTAACCAGAATAGAAAGAGGAGTGGGAGGCCCCGGTGCACAACTGAGCAAGAGGACAAATACATTAGAGTCTCTAGTTTGAGAAACAGACACCTCACAGGTCCTCAACTGGCAGCTTCATTAAATAGTACCCACAAAACACCAGTCTCAACGTCAACAGTGAAGAGGCAACTCAGGGATGCTGACCTTCTAGGCCAGGGGTGTCAAACGTACGGCCCGCGGGCCGGATAAGGCCCGCAAACGGGTTTAATCCGGCCCGCGAGATGATTTCAACCCCAAAAAAAAAAACATTTTTTTTTTTTTTTTAAGTATAAAAATGCGCTGCAATTTTTCTATAAAATAAACTGCTGTTCCAATTGCGTCCACTGGATGGCGCAATAGCAATTGTGTTAAGCAAGCAAACTGTTTATACCGGGGCAGAGCAAGTAGGTCAAGCACGTGCAGCCAATGAGCTACTTTGTTTTGCCCGCGATATTTATTACGGCTTCTACTTTTAACATTATGTGCTTTGGCACCCTCATTGCCCCAATATGTCTCTGTCAAAAAGAGAAAAGTGGACGCAGAGTGCAGAGTGTTCCAAGAAAAATTGTCATCCTATTTAATCACGGAATTGAATGGGAAAGCTGTATGTTTGGTGTGTTCAGAGCATGTTGCAGTGCTGAAAGAATATAACCTTCGCCGCCACTATGTGAGTCTTCATGCCGACAAATATGACAACTTTCAAGGACAGCGGAGATGAGAGAAGGTGAATGAACTGTTGGCGGGTCTGAAGAAACAGCAGTCTGTGTTTACTCACAGCCGAGACATCAGTGATGCTGCAGTGAAAGCTAGCTACCTCATTGCTAATGAAATCGCAGTGGCTTCAAAACCATTTAGTGAGGGTGAATTTGTAAAAACATGCATGATGAAGGCAGCGGAGATTGTGTGCCCTGAAAAGCGGCAGGCTTTTGCAAATATCAGCCTGACAAGAAACACAGTTGCAGACAGGATTTCCGATCTTTCAGTGGATTTGGACAGCCAGTTGAAGCAAAAAGTAAAGTCATTTATTGCGTTTTCGGGTTGCAATTGATGAAAGCACGGACATTACAGATGTTGCACAACTGGCCATTTTTTCATCCGTGGAGTTGATGACACATTGACCGTCACCGAGGAGTTTGTGGAGTTGGTGCCGGTGACAGATACAACGACAGCAGCTGATATTTTTACCGCACTCGTCGGGCGCGCTGGACAGGGTCGGAGTGGACTGGTCCCGCGCTGTAAGCCTGGCTACAGATGGTGCGCCCTCAATGATCGGGAAAAAAAGCAGGCGTTGTGACAAAGTTCAGAGAGAAAGTGCAATCTGCAAATGGAGGACGTGATTTTTTGACTTTTCACTGTATTTTGCACCAGGAGGCTTTGTGTTGCAAGTCATTAAAGATGGATAACGTCATGAAGGTGGTCATCCAAACTGTTAATTTCATCCGATCCAGAAGCCTGAATCACCGTCAGTTTGACAGCCTTCTCGGAGAGAAAGACCACATCTATGGCCTGCCATACCACACTGAGGTAAGATGGTTAAGCCGAGGTGCTGTGCTGAGGCGTTTCTTTGATTTACGAGAAGAAATTGAACAGTTCATGGAAGAAAAGGGCAAACCAGTGTTAGAATTTCATTCCGCAGAATGGATGCCGGACCTTGCATTTATGGTGGATGTTACAGAGCACCTGAATAACTTGAACAAACAGCTGCAAGGGCGCAACAAAGTTGTCATGCAGTATTATGACAGCATACGTTCTTTCAAGTTGAAGCTGTCATTGTGGGAGACGCAACTTGCCGGTGGTGATGCAGCTCACTTCCCCTGTCTGAAAAATGTGTGCACGACCCAACATGTGGCAGACATGAAGCGGTTCAAAGATAAAATAACTGGACTGTTACGGGAG
>NC_059192.1:4960157-4977657 GCF_020615455.1 Coregonus clupeaformis
GTTGCCACAAGAAAAGGGCAACCAGTGAAGAACAAACACCATTGTAAATACAACCCATATTTATGTTTATTTATTTTCCCCATTTGTACTTTAACTATTTGCACATTGTTACAACACTGTATATATACATAATATGACATTTGAAATGTCTTTATTCTTTTGAAACTTCTGAGTGTAATGTTTACTGTTAATATTTATTGTTTATTTCACTTTTGTTTACTATCTACTTCACTTGCTTTGGCAATGTTAACACACGTTTCCCATGCCAATAAAGCCCTTAAATTGAAATTGAAATTGAATTGAGAGAGAGAGAGAGGGAGAGCGAGAGAGAGGGGGAGAGAGAGAGAGAGAGAGAGAGAGAGAGAGAGAGAGAGAGAGAGAGAGAATGTGGCTTTTGACGCCACAGTGCTCCGCTGCCCACTGAGTGGCAGTATTAAAGTGCACCCCAACAGGCTACAGGAGCCATCGTAAATCACAGTTTAAGTGGCAGAGGCCGCTTTGATTTACCCACGCCGTTATCTGCAAAAGGAGGCCTCTTCCAATCTCTTTTACCTTTGACCTTTAAAGACATACAGCCCCAACTCGAGCAACATGCCTCTGCAGAAGTAGGTATGCACCCCCCCAAATGGCACCCTATTCCCTATATAGTCCCTATGGGCACTGGTCAAAAGTAGTGCACTATAAAGGAAATATGGTGTAATTTGGGACGATCCTTCTAGCCCTTGTTCTCTATCCCTCCTCCTTTCCACCCCTCTATCTTGACTCACTACCGGATCTTGCAGTTCAGTTGCACCCAACAGGAAAGTTCAAGACAGACCCTGAGAGTATTTTCAGTAGAACACCAGTCCTCTTCTCTCTTGCTACAGCATCATGTTATTATCTCTCTAAAGTATAGCCTAGACGTGACACCAGAAAAGATGGTAGCCTACATGCATGTCATTTGCCTTATTTATAGAAGTATCGTCCCATTATGAGGAAGATATATGAGCGTGTGTTGTCTAATTAAAATCTAAACATGATGCAAGGGAAAATGTTTTCCTAAACGGTAATTCTAGTTTCAGCCATACAGTCAAACAACGTAGTTGCAATTTCAGAGTCTTAATTGTAGAGGGAAGTCAGAAGAATTGTGGCGGTTTTGTCTAAACACACTTCTTTAAGGAACTGATCTGATAACACTTTCTACTTTCTTGTATTTGTTAGACTAGGTAGCAGCATTCTACCCATGGCGGCACATTTATCAAATCTACATACTACTACTACTACTACTACTACTACTACTACTACTACTACTACTACTACTACTACTACTACTACTACTACTGTAGACTACAGTAGGGCCCAGTAGGGTCCAGTAGTGTCCAGTAGGGTCCAGTAGGGTCCAGTAGGGTCCAGTAGTGTCCAGTAGGGTCCAGTAGGGTCCAGTAGGGTCCAGTAGACTACAGTAGGGTCCAGTAGGGTCCAGTAGACTACAGTAGGGTCCAGTAGGGTCCAGTAGACTACAGTAGGGTCCAGTAGGGTCCAGTAGGGTCCAGTAGTGTCCAGTAGGGTCCAGTAGGGTCCAGTAGTGTCCAGTAGGGTCCAGTAGACTACAGTAGGGTCCAGTAGACTACAGTAGGGTCCAGTAGGGTCCAGTAGGGTCCAGTAGACTACAGTAGGGTCCAGTAGGGTCCAGTAGACTACAGTAGGGTCCAGTAGGGTTCAGTAGACTACAGTAGGGTCCAGTAGGGTCCAGTAGGGTCCAGTAGGGTCCAGTAGACTACAGTAGGGTCCAGTAGGGTCCAGTAGGGTTCATAAGACTACAGTAGGGTCCAGTAGGGTTCAGTAGACTACAGTAGAATTGAGTAGGGTCCAGTAGACTACAGTAGGGTCCAGTAGGGTTCAGTAGACTACAGTAGGGTCCAGTAGGGTCCAGTAGACTACAGTAGGGTCCAGTAGGGTCCAGTAGACTACAGTAGGGTCCAGTAGGGTCCAGTAGGGTCCAGTAGTGTCCAGTAGGGTCCAGTAGGGTCCAGTAGTGTCCAGTAGGGTCCAGTAGGGTCCAGTAGACTACAGTAGGGTCCAGTAGACTACAGTAGGGTCCAGTAGACTACAGTAGGGTCCAGTAGGGTCCAGTAGACTACAGTAGGGTCCAGTAGGGTTCAGTAGACTACAGTAGGGTCCAGTAGGGTCCAGTAGGGTCCAGTAGTCTACAGTAGGGTCCAGTAGGGTCCAGTAGGGTTCATAAGACTACAGTAGGGTCCAGTAGGGTTCAGTAGACTACAGTAGAATTGAGTAGGGTCCAGTAGACTACAGTAGGGTCCAGTAGGGTTCAGTAGACTACAGTAGGGTCCAGTAGGGTCCAGTAGGGTCCAGTAGGGTCCAGTAGACTACAGTAGGGTCCAGTAGGGTCCAGTAGACTACAGTAGGGTCCAGTAGACTACAGGAGGGTCCAGTAGGGTCCAGTAGGGTCCAGTAGGGTCCAGTAGACTACAGTAGGGTCCAGTAGGGTCCAGTAGACTACAGTAGGGTCCAGTAGGGTTCAGTAGACTACAGTAGGGTCCAGTAGGGTTCAGTAGGGTCCAGTAGACTACAGTAGGGTCCAGTAGGGTCCAGTAGGGTCCAGTAGGGTCCAGTAGGGTCCAGTAGACTACAGTAGGGTCCAGTAGGGTCCAGTAGACTACAGTAGGGTCCAGTAGGGTTCAGTAGACTACAGTAGGGTCCAGTAGGGTCCAGTAGGGTTCAGTAGACTACAGTAGGGTCCAGTAGGGTCCAGTAGGGTCCAGCAGGGTTCAGTAGGGTCCAGTAGGGTCCAGTAGGGTCCAGTAGTGTTCAGTAGAGTTCATTAGACTACAGTAGGGTCCAGTAGGGTTCATTAGACTACAGTAGGGTCCAGTAGGGTTCAGAAGACTACAGTAGAGTTCAGTAGGGTTCAAAAGACTACAGTAGAATTTAGTAGGGTCCAGTAGACTACGGTAGGGTCCAGTAGGGTTCAGTAGGGTCCAGTAGAATTGAGTAGGGTACAGTAGACTACAGTAGGGACCAGTAGGGTTCAGTAGACTACAGTAGGGTCCAGTAGGGTCCAGTAGGGTTCAGTAGGGTCCAGTAGGGTTCAGTACGGTCCAGTAGGGTTCAGTAGGGTTCATTAGACTACAGTAGGGTCCAGTAGGGTTCATTAGACTACAGTAGGGTCCAGTAGGGTCCAGTAGGGTTCAGTAGACTACAGTAGGGTCCAGTAGGGTCCAGTAGGGTTCAGTAGGGTCCAGTAGGGTTCATTAGACTACAGTAGGGTCCAGTAGGGTCCAGTAGACTACAGTAGGGTCCAGTAGGGTTCATTAGACTACAGTAGGGTCCAGTAGGGTTCAGAAGGGTTCAGAAGACCACAGTAGGGTCCAGTAGACTACAGTAGGGTCCAGTAGACTACAGTAGGGTCCAGTAGGGTCCAGTAGGGTCCAGTAGGGTTCAGAAGACTACAGTAGGGTCCAGTAGGGTCCAGTAGACTACAGTAGGGTCCAGTAGGGTCCAGTAGACTACAGTAGGTCCCAGTAGGGTTCAGTAGACTACAGTAGGGTCCAGTAGGGTCCAGTAGGGTTCAGTAGACCACAGTAGGGTCCAGTAGACTACAGTAGGGTACAGTAGGGTCCAGTAGGGTCCAGTAGAGATCAGTAGGGTCCAGTAGGGTCCAGTAGGGTCCAGTAGGGTCCAGTAGGGTTCATTAGACTACAGTAGGGTCCAGTAGACTACAGTAGGGTCCAGTAGACTACAGTAGGGTCCAGTAGGGTCCAGTAGGGTTCAGTAGGGTCCAGTAGGGATCAGTAGGGTCCAGTAGACTACAGTAGGGTCCAGTAGGGTCCAGTAGGGTTCAGAAGACTACAGTAGGGTCCAGTAGGGTCCAGCAGGGTTCAGTAGGGTCCAGTAGGGATCAGTAGGGTTCATTAGACTACAGTAGGGTCCAGTAGGGTTCATTAGACTACAGTAGGGTCCAGTAGGGATCAGTAGGGTTCATTAGACTACAGTAGGGTCCAGTAGGGTTCATTAGACTACAGTAGGGTCCAGTAGGGTCCAGTAGGGTTCAGAAGACTACAGTAGGGTCCAGTAGACTACAGTAGGGTCCAGTAGGGTCCAGTAGACTACAGTAGGGTCCAGTAGTGTCCAGTAGGGTTCAGAAGACTACAGTAGGGTCCAGTAGACTACAGTAGGGTCCAGTAGGGTCCAGTAGACTACAGTAGGGTCCAGTAGGGTCCAGTAGACTACAGTAGGGTCCAGTAGGGTCCAGTAGGGTCCAGTAGGGTCCAGTAGGGTTCATTAGACTACAGTAGGGTCCAGTAGGGTTCAGAAGACTACAGTAGGGTCCAGTAGGGCTCAGTAGACTACAGTAGGGTCCAGTAGGGTCCAGCAGGGTTCAGTAGTGTCCAGTAGGGATCAGTAGGGTTCATTAGACTACAGTAGGGTCCAGTAGGGTTCATTAGACTACAGTAGGGTCCAGTAGGGTCCAGTAGACTACACTAGGGTCCAGTAGGGTTCAGTAGACTACAGTAGAATTGAGTAGGGTCCAGTAGACTACAGTAGGGTCCAGTAGGGTTCAGAAGACTACAGTAGAATTGAGTAGGGTACAGTGGACTACAGTAGGGTCCAGTAGGGTCCAGTAGGGTCCAGTAGACTACAGTAGGGTCCAGTAGGGTCCAGTAGGGTTCATTAGACTACAGTAGGGTCCAGAAGGGTTCAGAAGACTACACTAGGGTCCAGTAGGGTTCAGTAGACTACAGTAGAATTGAGTAGGGTCCAGTAGACTACAGTAGGGTCCAGTAGGGTTCAGAAGACTACAGTAGAATTGAGTAGGGTACAGTAGACTACAGTAGGGTCCAGTAGGGTTCAGTAGACTACAGTAGAATTGAGTAGGGTACAGTAGACTACAGTAGGGTCCAGTAGGGTCCAGTAGGGTTC
Organism: Coregonus clupeaformis; assembly: GCF_020615455.1. NCBI lineage: Eukaryota > Metazoa > Chordata > Actinopteri > Salmoniformes > Salmonidae > Coregonus > Coregonus clupeaformis. Next base: position 4,965,078 of record NC_059192.1, read on the forward strand.
AGTAGGGTCCAGTAGGGTTCAGTAGGGTCCAGTAGGGTTCAGTAGGGTCCAGTAGGGTTCATTAGACTACAGTAGGGTCCAGTAGGGTTCATTAGACTACAGTAGGGTCCAGTAGGGTTCAGTAGACCACAGTAGGGTCCAGTAGGGTCCAGTAGGGTCCAGTAGGGTTCAGTAGGGTCCAGTAGGGTTCAGTAGGGTTCAGAAGACTACAGTAGGGTCCAGTAGGGTCCAGTAGACTACAGTAGGGTCCAGTAGGGTCCAGTAGACTACAGTAGGTCCCAGTAGGGTTCAGTAGACTACAGTAGGGTCCAGTAGGGTCCAGTAGGGTTCAGTAGACCACAGTAGGGTCCAGTAGACTACAGTAGGGTACAGTAGGGTCCAGTAGGGTCCAGTAGAGATCAGTAGGGTCCAGTAGGGTCCAGTAGGGTCCAGTAGGGTCCAGTAGGGTTCATTAGACTACAGTAGGGTCCAGTAGACTACAGTAGGGTCCAGTAGACTACAGTAGGGTCCAGTAGGGTCCAGTAGGGTTCAGTAGGGTCCAGTAGGGATCAGTAGGGTCCAGTAGACTACAGTAGGGTCCAGTAGGGTCCAGTAGGGTTCAGAAGACTACAGTAGGGTCCAGTAGGGTCCAGCAGGGTTCAGTAGGGTCCAGTAGGGATCAGTAGGGTTCATTAGACTACAGTAGGGTCCAGTAGGGTTCATTAGACTACAGTAGGGTCCAGTAGGGATCAGTAGGGTTCATTAGACTACAGTAGGGTCCAGTAGGGTTCATTAGACTACAGTAGGGTCCAGTAGGGTCCAGTAGGGTTCAGAAGACTACAGTAGGGTCCAGTAGACTACAGTAGGGTCCAGTAGGGTCCAGTAGACTACAGTAGGGTCCAGTAGTGTCCAGTAGGGTTCAGAAGACTACAGTAGGGTCCAGTAGACTACAGTAGGGTCCAGTAGGGTCCAGTAGACTACAGTAGGGTCCAGTAGGGTCCAGTAGACTACAGTAGGGTCCAGTAGGGTCCAGTAGGGTCCAGTAGGGTCCAGTAGGGTTCATTAGACTACAGTAGGGTCCAGTAGGGTTCAGAAGACTACAGTAGGGTCCAGTAGGGTTCAGTAGACTACAGTAGGGTCCAGTAGGGTCCAGCAGGGTTCAGTAGTGTCCAGTAGGGATCAGTAGGGTTCATTAGACTACAGTAGGGTCCAGTAGGGTTCATTAGACTACAGTAGGGTCCAGTAGGGTCCAGTAGACTACACTAGGGTCCAGTAGGGTTCAGTAGACTACAGTAGAATTGAGTAGGGTCCAGTAGACTACAGTAGGGTCCAGTAGGGTTCAGAAGACTACAGTAGAATTGAGTAGGGTACAGTGGACTACAGTAGGGTCCAGTAGGGTCCAGTAGGGTCCAGTAGACTACAGTAGGGTCCAGTAGGGTCCAGTAGGGTTCATTAGACTACAGTAGGGTCCAGAAGGGTTCAGAAGACTACACTAGGGTCCAGTAGGGTTCAGTAGACTACAGTAGAATTGAGTAGGGTCCAGTAGACTACAGTAGGGTCCAGTAGGGTTCAGAAGACTACAGTAGAATTGAGTAGGGTACAGTAGACTACAGTAGGGTCCAGTAGGGTTCAGTAGACTACAGTAGAATTGAGTAGGGTACAGTAGACTACAGTAGGGTCCAGTAGGGTCCAGTAGGGTTCAGTAGGGTCCAGTAGGGTTCAGTAGGGTCCAGTAGGGTTCAGTAGGGTCCAGTAGGGTTCATTAGACTACAGTAGGGTCCAGTAGGGTTCATTAGACTACAGTAGGGTCCAGTAGGGTTCAGTAGACCACAGTAGGGTCCAGTAGGGTCCAGTAGGGTCCAGTAGGGTTCAGTAGGGTCCAGTAGGGTTCAGTAGGGTCCAGTTGGGTTCAGTAGGGTTTATTAGACTACAGTAGGGTCCAGTAGGGTTCATTAGACTACAGTAGGGTCCAGTAGGGTTCATTAGACTACAGTAGGGTCCAGTAGGGTTCAGAAGACTACAGTAGGGTCCAGTAGGGTTCAGAAGACTACAGTAGAATTTAGTAGGGTCCAGTAGGGTCCAGTAGACTACAGTAGGGTCCAGTAGGGTCCCGTAGGGTCCAGTAGACTACAGTAGGGTCCAGTAGGGTCCAGTAGACTACAGTAGGGTCCAGTAGGGTTCATTAGACTACAGTAGGGTCCAGTAGGGTCCAGTAGGGTTCATTAGACTACAGTAGGGTCCAGTAGGGTTCATTAGACTACAGTAGGGTCCAGTAGGGTTCAGAAGGGTTCAGAAGACTACAGTAGGGTCCAGTAGGGTAGGGTAGGGTAAGTAGGGTACAGTAGGGTAGGGCAGGGTACAGCAGACTACAGTAGGCTATAGTAGGGTACAGTAGACGACAACAGGGTGCAGTAGGGTTCAGTAGCCTACAGTAGGTAGTTATATCTCAAACACATCAAGAGCTATGTGAGGCTCTCTTAGTAGTGGTAAGTACTCAGAGTAAGTGTGTCCCCCAAATGGCACACTATTCCCTTTATAGTGCACTACTTTAGACCAGGGCAGTGTGTAGGGATCCATTTGGAACACACTTTCAGTCTACTCTGCTTCACAGTACAGCCTATAAACTAAGATGGCAGTTTCCCTTCGAGCTCTGGAAAAGCCTTGAGATTTCACTGAATACTCCCTGCCTACAGCCTACAGCAGGACTGGTTCACATTAAATTGATAATCCTAACAACCAGCTGAATGCTCCCTTTCTACAGAAGGACTGGTACACATTAAACTGATAATCCCAACAACCAGCTGAATACTCCCTGTCTACAGAAGGACTGGTACACATTAAACTGATAATACCAACAACCAGCTGAATGCTCCCTGTCTACAGAAGGACTGGTACACATTAAACTGATAATCCCAACAACCAGCTGAATACTCCCTGTCTACAGAAGGACTGGTACACCTTAATCTGATAATCCCAACAAGCAGCTGAATACTCCCTGTCTACAGTAGGACTGGTACACATTAAATTGATAATCCCAACAACCAGCTGAATATTCCATGTCTACAGAAGGACTGGTACACATTAAACTGATAATCCCAACAACCAGCTGAATACTCCCTGTCTACAGAAGGACTGGTACACATTAAACTGATAATCCCAACAACTAGCGGAATACTCCCTGTCTACAGCAGGACTGGTATACATTAAACTGATAATCCCAACAACCAGCTGAATACTCCCTGTATACAGCAGGACTGGTACACATTAAACTGATAATCCCAACAACCAGCTGAGTACTCCCTGTCTACATGATGACTGGTAGACATTAAACTGATAATCCCAACAACCAGCTGAATACTCCCTGTCTACAGAAGGACTAATACACATTAAACTGATAATCCCAATAACCAGCTGAATGCTCCCTTTCTACAGCAGGACTGGTATACATTAAACTGATAATGCCAACAACCAGCTGAATGATCCCTGTCTACAGCAGAACTGGTACACATTAAACTGATAATACCAACAACCAGCTGAATACTCCCTGTCTACAGCTGGACTGGTACACATTAAGCTGATAATCCCAACAACCAGCTGAATACTCCCTGTCTACAGCAGGACTGGTACATATTCAACTGATAATCCCAACAACCAGCTGAATACTCCCTGTCTACAGCAGGACTGGTACACATTAAACTGATAATCCCAACAACCAGCTGAATACTCCCTGTCTACAGAAGGACTGGTACACATAAAACTGATAATCCCAATAGCCAGCTGAATGCTCCCTTTCTACAGCAGGACTGGTACACATTAAACTGATAATGCCAACAACCAGCTGAATACTCCCTGTCTACAGCAGAACTGGTACACATTAAACTGATAATACCAACAACCAGCTGAATACTCCCTGTCTACAGCAGGACTGGTACACATTAAACTGATAATCCCAACAACCAGCTGAATACTCCCTGTCTAGAGCAGGACTGGTACACATTCAACTGATAATACCAACAACCAGCTGAATACTCCCTGTCTAAGAAGGACTGGTACACATTAAACTGATAATACCAACAACCAGCTGAATACTCCATGTATACAGAAGGACTGGTACACATTAAACTGATAATCCCAATAACCAGCTGAATACTCCCTGTCTACAGCAGGACTGGTACACATTAAACTGATAATCCCAACAACCAGCTGAATACTCCATGTCTACAGAAGGAGTGGTACACATTAATCTGATAATCCCAACAACCAGCTGAATACTCCCTGTCTACAGTAGGACTGGTACACATTAAACTGATAATCCCAACAACCAGCTGAATGCTCCCTTTCTACAGCAGGACTGGTACACATTAAAGTGATAATGCCAACAACCAGCTGAATACTCCCTGTCTACAGCAGAACTGGTACACATTAAACTGATAATACCAACAACCAGCTGAATACTCCCTGTCTAGAGCTGGACTGGTACACATTAAACTGATAATCCCAAAAAACAGCTGAATACTCCCTGTCTACAGCTGGACTGGTACACATTAATCTGATAATCCCAACAACCAGCTGAATACTCCCTGTCTACAGCAGGACTGGTACACATTCAACTGATAATCCCAACAACCAGCTGAATACTCCCTGTCTACAAAATGACTGGTACACATTAAACTGATAATACCAACAACCAGCTGAATACTCCATGTCTACAGAAGGACTGGTACACATTAAACTGATAATCCCAACAACCAGCTGAATACTCCCTGTCTACAGCAGGACTGGTACACATTAAACTGATAATCCCAACAACCAGCTGAATACTCCATGTCTACAGAAGGAGTGGTACACATTAATCTGATAACCCCAACAACCAGCTGAATACTCCCTGTCTACAGTAGGACTGGTACACATTAAAATGATAATCCCAACAACCAGCTGAATACTCCCTGTCTACAGCAGGACTGGTACACATTAAACTGATAATCCCAACAACCAGCTGAATACTCCATGTCTACAGAAGGAGTGGTACACATTAATCTGATAACCCCAACAACCAGCTGAATACTCACTGTCTACAGCTGGACTGGTACACATTAAACTGATAATCCCAACAACCAGCTGAATGCTCCCTTTCTACAGCAGGACTGTTACACATTCAACTGATAATGCCAACAACCAGCTGAATACTCCCTGTATACAGCAGGACTGGTACACATTAAACTGATAATCCCAACAACCAGCTGAATACTCCCTGTCTACAGCAGGACTGGTACGCATTCAACTGATAATCCCAACAACCAGCTGAATACTCCCTGTCTACAGAAGGACTGGTACACATTAAACTGATAATACCAACAACCAGCTGAATACTCCATGTATATAGAAGGACTGGTACACATTAAACTGATAATCCCAATAACCAGCTGAATACTCCCTGTCTACAGCAGGACTGGTACACATTCAACTGATAATCCCAACAACCAGCTGAATACTCCCTGTCTACAGAATGACTGGTACACATTAAACTGATAATACCAACAACCAGCTGAATACTCCATGTCTACAGCAGGAGTGGTACACATTAATCTGATAATCCCAACAACCAGCTGAATAATCCCTGTCTACAGTAGGACTGGTACACATTAAAATGATAATCCCAACAACCAGCTGAATGCTCCCTTTCTACAGCAGGACTGGTACGCATTCAACTGATAATCCCAACAACCAGCTGAATACTCCCTGTCTACAGAAGGACTGGTACAGATTAAACTGATAATCCCAACAACCAGCTGAATACTCCCTGTCTACAGTAGGACTGGTACACATTAAAATGATAATCCCAACAACCAGCTGAATGCTCCCTTTCTACAGCAGGACTGGTACACATTAAACTGATAATGCCAACAACCAGTGGAATACTCCCTGTCTACAGCAGAACTGGTACACATTAAACTGATAATACCAACAACCAGCTGAATACTCCCTGTCTACAGCAGGACTGGTATGCATTCAACTGATAATCCCAACAACCAGCTGAATACTCCCTGTCTACAGAAGGACTGGTACACATTAAACTGATAATACCAACAACCAGCTGAATACTCCATGTATATAGAAGGACAGGTACACATTAAACTGATAATCCCAATAACCAGCTGAATACTCCCTGTCTACAGCAGGACTGGTACACATTAAACTGATAATCCCAACAACCAGCTGTATACTCCCTGTCTACAGCAGGACTGGTACACATTAAATTGATAATCCCAACAACCAGCTGAATACTCCATGTCTACAAAAGGAGTGGTACAAATTAATCTGATAATCCCAAAAAACAGCTGAATACTCCCTGTCTACAGGTGGACTGGAACACATTAAATTGATAATCCAAACAACCAGCTGAATACTCCCTGTCTACATCATGACTGGTAGACATTAAACTGATAATCCCAACAACCAGCTGAATACTCCCTGTCTACAGCAGGACTGGTACACATTCAACTGATAATCCCAACAACCAGCTGAATACTCCCTGTCTACAGCAGGACTGGTACACATTAAACTGATAATCCCAACAACCAGCTGAATACTCCCTGTCTACAGAAGGACTAGTACACATTAAACTGATAATACCAACAACCAGCTGAATACTCCCTGTCTACAGAAGGACTGGTACACATTAAACTGATAATCCCAACAACCAGCTGAATACTCCCTGTCTACAGAAGGACTGGTACACATTAAACTGATAATCCCAATAACCAGCTGAATGCTCCCTTTCTACAGCAGGACTGGTACACATTAAACTGATAATGCCAACAACCAGCTGAATACTCCCTGTCTACAGAAGGACTGGTACACATTAAACTGATAATCCCAATAACCAGCTGAATGCTCCCTTTCTACAGCAGGACTGGTACACATTAAACTGATAATCCCAACAACCAGCTGAATACTCCCTGTCTACAGAAGGACTAGTACACATTAAACTGATAATACCAACAACCAGCTGAATACTCCCTGTCTACAGAAGGACTGGTACACATTAAACTGATAATCCCAACAACCAGCTGAATACTCCCTGTCTACAGAAGGACTGGTACACATTAAACTGATAATCCCAATAACCAGCTGAATGCTCCCTTTCTACAGCAGGACTGGTACACATTAAACTGATAATGCCAACAACCAGCTGAATACTCCCTGTCTACAGAAGGACTGGTACACATTAAACTGATAATCCCAATAACCAGCTGAATGCTCCCTTTCTACAGCAGGACTGGTACACATTAAACTGATAATCCCAACAACCAGCTGAATACTCCCTGTCTACAGAAGGACTGGTACACATTAAACTGATAATACCAACAACCAGCTGAATACTCCCTGTCTACAGAAGGACTGGTACACATTAAACTGATAATCCCAACAACCAGCTGAATACTCCCTGTCTACAGAAGGACTGGTACACATTAAACTGATAATCCCAATAACCAGCTGAATGCTCCCTTTCTACAGCAGGACTGGTACACATTAAACTGATAATGCCAACAACCAGCTGAATACTCCCTGTCGACAGCAGAACTGGTACACATTAAACTGATAATACCAACAACCAGCTGAATACTCCCTGTCTACAGCAGGACTGGTACACATTAAACTGATAATACCAACAACCAGCTGAATACTCCATGTCTACAGAAGGACTGGTACACATTAAACTGATAATACCAACAACCAGCTGAATACTCCATGTCTACAGAAGGACTGGTACACATTAAACTGATAATCCCAATAACCAGCTGAATACTCCCTGTCTACAGCAGGACTGGTACACATTAAATTGATAATCCCAACAACCAGCTGAATACTCCCTGTCTACAGCAGGACTGGTACACATTAAACTGATAATCCCAACAACCAGCTGAATACTCCCTGTCTACAGCAGGACTGGTACACATTAAACTGATAATCCCAACAACCAGCTGAATACTCCCTGTCTACAGTAGGACTGGTACACATTAAACTGATAATTCCAACAACTAGCGGAATACTCCCTGTCTACACAATGACTGGTACACATTAAACTGACAATCCCAACAACCAGCTGAATACTCCCTGTCTACAGCAGGACTGGTACACATTCAACTGATAATCCCAACAACCAGCTGAATACTCCCTGTCTACAGAAGGACTGGTACACATTAAACTGATAATCCCAACAACCAGCTGACTACTCCCTGTCTACAGCAGGACTGGTACACATTAAACTGATAATCCCAACAACCAGCTGAATACTCCATGTCTACATAAGGACTGGTACACATTAAACTGATAATCCCAACAACCAGCTGAATACTCCATGTCTACAGCAGGACTGGTACACAAACTGATAATCCCAACAACCAGCTGAATACTCCCTGTCTACAGCAGGACTGGTACACATTAAACTGATAATCCCAACAACCAGCTGAATACTCCCTGTCTACAGCAGGACTGGTACACATTAAACTGATAATCCCAACAACCAGCTGACTACTCCCTGTCTACAGCAGGACTGGTACACATTAAACTGATAATCCCAACAACCAGCTGAATACTCCATGTCTACATAAGGACTGGTACACATTAAACTGATAATCCCAACAACCAGCTGAATACTCCATGTCTACAGCAGGACTGGTACACAAACTGATAATCCCAACAACCAGCTGAATACTCCCTGTCTACAGCAGGACTGGTACACATTAAACTGATAATCCCAACAACCAGCTGAATACTCCCTGTCTACAGCAGGACTGGTACACATTAAACTGATAATCCCAACAACCAGCTGAATACTCCCTGTCTACAGCTGGAGTGGAACACATTAAACTGATAATGCCAACAACCAGCTGAATGATCCCTGTCTACAGCAGGACTGGTACACATTAAACTGATAATCCCAACAACCAGCTGAATACTCCATGTCTACAGAAGGACTGGTACACAAACTGATAATCCCAACAACCAGCTGAATGCTCCCCGTCTACAGCAGGACTGGTACACATTAAATTGATAATCCCAACAACCAGCTGAATACTCCCTGTCTACAGCAGGACTGGTACACATTAAACTGATAATCCCAACAACCAGCTGAATACTCCCTGTCTACAGCAGGACTGGTACACATTAAACTGATAATCCCAACAACCAGCTGAATACTCCCTGTCTACAGCAGGACTGGTACACATTAAACTGATAATCCCAACAACCAGCTGAATACTCCCTGTCTACAGTAGGACTGGTACACATTAAACTGATAATCCCAACAACCAGCTGAATACTCCCTGTCAACAGCAGAACTGGTACACATTAAACTGATAATCCCAACAACCAGCTGAATGCTCCCTGTCTACAGCAGGACAATACTGGCACTAATACAGCACTCAATGAGCTGTATAGGGCCATAAGAAAACAAGACAATTATCATTCAGAGGTGGCGCTCCTAGTGGCCGGTGATTTTAATGCAGGAAAACTGAATTATAATAATTCCACTTCGACATTATGGGATATTATGGGATATTATGGGATATTATTGGATATTGTGGGATATTGTGTGCAGGTCAGTGACCCAAAAAATCTAAATGTTTAATTCAGGCTGTAACACAACAAACTGTGACAAAAGCCAAGAGGTGTGAATACTTTCTGAAGGCACTGTAAATCTACACGCCCAGTTAGGAAGAAAGGATGGTCCAAGGTGACAGGTCTAGTTCAGTCCATCCACATTATATTCTGAAGACAGAGGGGTGTGTACCAACTGATACACTGTAACAGATGTCATCTGAGGGTTAGGGACTATGACAAGCTACCTACTGCATTGACATGAGGAGATTGAAAGGGCAATTGGACAAAGTTTATGTTGACTATTTGACTTCAGGATGCGAATATATCCTAGCTTGGGTACCAGTTTGTTTAGCTATCATTCCACTCCTTAATACTCTTGTCAAATGAGAGTACCAGGAGTGGAATGTAAGCACAAACAGACTGGATTTCAGGCTAAAGGTATCCTACTGGAGACCAAAATGATTTAGGCTTGTAGACAAACCCACACACCCACAGTGTCTATATTGCCTTTTCAAATTAGTGTAAACATTTCCCTGGCTTTGCCAAAGGGTACATTACACACAGACTAGGTATTTCAACAAAGTAAAGAAGAGAAGCCATTCTGCCCATTTGTTCTTACAGATATCAGAGGATACGATTGAATTAAACAAATGGCCAAATGCTCCTAGTATTCTTAAAAGGGATTAAAAGCTTAAGTGCAGTATTGCTTTAAGAGCATTGGGTTGCTTTGTGGTTTAAACGCGGTCTCTGTCTATGTACCCATTCTATTATTTTATATTCTCAATACACTATGCTGGCATCTCTCACAGAAATCTCAAATTGGCACACTATTTATATTGTCTTGAAATAACCTAAAATTAAATAAAAAAAGCATTGGATGTAAGTGTGGAATAATGCATAGTTCTAAAACTATAGTGCTTCTAATAAAACTTTTTTTTTTCAGAAAGCTATTCTGAAGATTTAGTACAACAGTAAGATGAAAAATGTATGCTTCAGCTATCCCTGAACCTGATTTAGCTTTCAGCCTTTTTGAAGATGTCTTCAATACTATTGTGGATCATGATTACTTCATTGGCAAAGAGGGCAAACTTAGGCAGGAAATGCCAACAGCGTATTGTGGGCCATCGTACTCATGTATAAAAAAAAAAAAACGAATAATGAAAGAAAAGCATTGCAAGTTTGTATTTTGTAAAATTAGTGTGGGAGAGGTGGAGAAATTATTGTTATCGATCAATAATTACAAACCTCCTGGCATTGACAACTTGGATGGAAAGCTACTGAGGATGGTAGCTGACTCTATAGCCACTCCTATCTGTCATGTCTTTAATCTGAGCCTAGAGGAAAGTATTTGTCCTCAGCCCTGGAGGGAAGCCAAAGTCATTCCGCTACCCAAGAGTGGTAAAACGGCCTTTACTGGTTCTAACAGTAGACCTATCAGCTTGCTGCCAGCACTTAGCAAACTGTTGGAAAAAAATTTGTTTGACCAAATACAATGCTACTTCTCTGTAAACAAATTAACAAACTTGTCCCGAAGCCACTCATGCGTTGTCTTGGCTGTGTGCTTAGGGTCGTTGTCCTGTTGGAAGGTGAACCTTTGGCCCAGTCTGAGGTCCTGAGCGCTCTGGAGCAGGTTTTCATCAAGTTCATCTTTGCCTCGATCCTGACTAGTCTCCCAGTGCCTGACGCTGAAAAACATCCCCACAGCATGATGCTGCCACCACCATGCTTCACTGTAGGGATGGTGCCAGGTTTCCTCCAGACGTGACACTTGGCATTCAGGCCAAAGAGTTCAACCTTGGTTTCATCAGACCAGAGAATCTTGTTTCTCATGGTCTGAGAGTATTTAGGTGCCTTTTGGCAAACTCCAAGCGGGCTGTCATGTGCCTTTTACTGAGGAGTGGCTTCCGTCTGGCCACTCTACCACAAAGGCCTGATTGGTGGAATGCTGCAGAGATGGTTGTCCTTCTGGAAGGTTCTCCCATTTCCACAGAGGAACTCTAGAGCTCTGTCAGAATGACCATCGGGTTCTTGGTCACCTCACTGACCAAGGCCCTTCTCCCCCGATTGCTCAGTTTGGCTGGGCGGCCAGCTCTAGGAAGAGTCTTGGCGGTTCCAAACGTTTTCCATTTAAGAATGATGGAGGCCACTGTGTTCTTGGGGATCTTCAATGCTGCAGAAATGTTTTGGTACCCTTCCCCCGATCTGTGCCTCGACACAATCCTGTCTCGGAGCTCTACGGACAATTCCTTCGACCTCATGGCTTGATTTTTGCTCTGACATGCACTGTCAACTGTGGGACCTTATATAGACAGGTGTGTGCCTTTCCAAATGATCTCCAATCAATTTAATTTACCACAGGTGGACTCCAATCAAGTTGTAGAAACATCTGAAGGATAATCAATGGAAACAGGATGCAACTGAGCTCAATTTCGAGTCTCATAGCAAAGGGTCTGAATACTTATGTAAATAAGGTATTTCTGTTTTGTACATTTCTAAAAACCTGTTTTGGCTTTGTCAGTATGGGGTATTGTGTGTAGATTGATGAGGAAAATGTTTTATTTAATCCATTTTAGAATAAGGCTGTAACGTAACAAAATGTGGAAAAAGTCAAGGGGTCTGAATACTTTATGAATGCACTATATATATATATATATATATATATATATATATATATATATATATATACACACTACATGACCAAAAGTATGTGGACACCTGCTCGTTGAACATCTCATGCCAAAATCATGGGCATTGATATGGAGTTGGTCCCCCCCTTTGCTGCTATAACAGCCTCCACTCTTCTGGGAAGGCCTTCCACTAGATGTTGGAACATTGCTGCTGGGACTTGCTTCCATTCAGCCACAAGAGCATTAGTGAGGTCGGGGACTGATGTTAGGCGATTAGGCCTGGCTCGCAGTTGGCGTTCCAATTCATCTCAAAGGTGTTAGATGGGGTTGAGGTAAGGGCTTTGGGCAGGCCAGTCAGGTTCTTCCAC
>NC_059192.1:4982657-4985157 GCF_020615455.1 Coregonus clupeaformis
CTCACTCAGTAATGCTGTTCCTCTGGTACTGCACATCATGGCTAAGTCCCAAATGGCACCCTATTCCTGATATAGTGCACCGCACTACTTTTGACCAGGGCCCATAGCGTTTGTAGGGAATAAGGTGCTAAAGGCAGGACAACTCCAGGTTACAAAGAGACTAAAGGTGGACAACTCCAGGTTACAAAGAGACTAAAGGTGGACAACTCCAGGTTACAAAGAGACTAAAGGTGGACAACTCCAGGTTACAAAGAGACTAAAGGTGGACAACTCCAGGTTACAACGAGAACAGCAGATCAGGCAGAGAATGTCACTCACAGTCAGTCACTCACGACACGACCACATTGTCTCACCTCACCTAGAGATCTAGGGCTAATTTAAAAAAGAGATGGTTAAATTCCTGGTTAAAACTGATGTCACTTCCAATGTGATTAAATTCCTGGTTAAAACAGATGTCAATCTCAATGTGATTAAATCCCTGGTTAAAACAGATGTCAATCTCAATGTGATTAAATTCCTGGTTAAAACAGATGTCAATCTCAATGTGATTAAATCCCTGGTTAAAACAGATGTCACTTCCAATGTGATTAAATCCCTGGTTAAAACACATTGAGATTGACATCCTCCGAAGCTGCCTCCTCTCCTTGTTCGGGCAGGCTTCGGCGTTCGTCGTCACCGGCCTTCTAGCCACTGCCGCTCCTCATCTCATCATTCCATTTGTTTTGTCTTGTTTATTACACACACCTGGTTCATATCCCCTCATCAGTACCTGTATAAGTGTTCCCTCTGGGATACCGCATAACCAGGTGTGGAGATGGAGGGAGATCGCATTTCAGCCGTGCGTAATTGGCCGACTCCAACCACGGTTAAGGAGGTGCAGAGCTTTATTGGCTTTGCCAACTACTATCGGAGGTTTCTCCGGGGCTTTGGCAAAATCACAGCTCCCATCACATCTCTGTTGAAAGGTGGGCCGTCCCCGCTGGTCTGCTGAGGCTGACAGGGCCTTCAGTAACCTGATAGTTCTGTTCACCTCAGCCCCGGTACTGGCCCATCCCGATCCATCATTACCGTTCGTAGTGGAGGTGGATGTTTCCGAGGTAGGGATAGGCACTGTCCTATCTCAACGCTCGGGCACGCCACCCCCTGGCTCGATGGGGGCGAAACACCCTTTCCTCGTCTGGATGGACCATCATAACCTGGAGTACGTCCGGGCAGCGAGGAGGCTGAACCCTCGCCAGGCCAGGTGGGCCCTATTCTTCACCCGGTTTGATTTTACACTATCATACATCCCGGGTACTAAGAACGTGAAGGCAGAGGCACTGTCATGGCTGTACGACACAGAGGAGAGGCCCATAGACAACACCCACATACTCCTGTATTGTGGTGCCGGTAGTAGGGGCGATGGACGCGGACATAGAGCGGGCGTTATGCACAGATCCATCTTCACCTCAGTGTCCAGCTGGGCTGCGGTACGTGCCGTCTCTTGTCCGTGACCGTCTGATCTATTGGGCACACAAGTCCCCCTCCTCTGGTCACCCAGGTATCGGCCGTACAGTGTGCTGCCTGACCGGAACGTACTGGTGGCCTACTTTGGCTAAGGACGTGAGTGTGTATGTCTCCTCCTGCTCGGTGTGCGCCCAGAATAAGGCACCTTGGAACATCCCAGCGGGTAGGTTACAGCCCTTACCAGTTCCACAACGGCCATGGTCCCACCTGTGTATTGAATTTCTCACTGATCTTCTCCTCTCTCAGGGTAACACCACCATCCTGGTCGTTGTGGACCGCTTTTCTAAAGCCTGCCGCCTCCTTCCTCTGCCCGGTCTCCCCACGGCCCTGCAAACTGTGGAGGCCCTGTTTACTCACGTCTTCCGGCACTACGGGGTGCCAGAGGTCATAGTGTCTGACCGGGGTCCCCAATTTACATCCAGGGTCTGGAAGGCGTTCATGGAACGTCTGGGGGTCTCGGTCAGCCTGACCTCTGGGTTTCACCCCAAGTCTAATGGGCAGGTGGAACGGGTGAATCAGGACGTGGGTAGGTTCCTGCGGTCCTACTGCCAGGACCGGCCGGGGGAGTGGTCGGTGTTCTTGCCATGGGCAGAATATGCCCAGAACTCTCTCCGCCACTCCTCCACTAACCTATTGCCATTTCAATGTGTTTTAGGTTATCAGCCGGTTCTGGCACCATGGCATCAGAGCCAGACCGAAGCTCCTGCGGTGGATGACTGGTTTCGGCGCACGGAGGTGACATGGAATGCAGCTCACGTCCACCTCCAGCTCGCCGTGCGTTGCCAGAATGCCAACGCCAACCGCCACCGCAGTGAGGCCCCGGTCTTGCCCCTCCGCCTGCCCTGCCGGAAGCTGAGCCTGCGGTTTGTGGGGCCATTCAAAGTCCTGAGGAGGATAAATGAGGTTACATATAGCTTATTACTCCCTCCAGATTACCGTATTAACCCCTTGTTCCATGTCTCGCTCCTCAGACCGGTGGTGGCTGGTCTGCTCC
>NC_059192.1:4990157-4997657 GCF_020615455.1 Coregonus clupeaformis
ACCCTTCATAACAACATCTCATCTATTAACCCTTCATAACAACATCTCATCTATTACCCCTTCATAACAACATCTCAGTTATTAGCCCTTCATAACAACATCTCATCTATTACCCCTTCATAACAACATCTCATATATTACCCCTTCATAACAACATCTCATCTATTACCCCTTCATAACATCTCAGCTAATAGCCCTTCATAACAACATCTCATATATTACCCCTTCATAACAACATCTCAGCTATTAGCCCTTCATAACAACATCTCAGCTATTACCCTTTCATAACAACATCTCAGCTATTAGCCCTTCATAACAACATCTCATCTATTAACCATTCATAACAACATTTCAGCTATTAGCCCTTCATAACAACATCTCATCTATTACCCCTTCATAACAACATCTCAGCTAATACCCCTTCATAACAACATCTCATCTATTAACCATTCATAACAACATTTCAGCTATTAGCCCTTCATAACAACATCTCATCTATTACCCCTTCATAACAACATCTCAGCTAATACCGTTCATAACATCTCATCTATTAGCCCTTGTTTATATAGCCTCTAAATGATACAGTGGGGAAATACTTATTTTCCACCATAATTTGCAAAGAAATTAATTAAAAATCCTACAATGTGATTTTCAGGATTTTTTTTTTCCCTCATTTTGTCTGTCATAGTTCACGTGTACCTATGATGAAAATTACAGGCCTCTCTCATCTTTTTAAGTGGGAGAACTTGCACAATTGGTGGCTGACTAAATACTCCCCCCACTGTATACATACAACAGTGATGCTATATCGCAGTGTTAGGGGTATGTGGTGGACATACAGTAATATCCAATGTGTTACATTGACAGAAACTAAGCCAAAGCACTGAATACATTATTGTGAACAGATAGGGCTGTAGACAAAGAAAGACATGATGCGTCCCAATTGGCACCCTATTCCCAATGTAGTGCACTACTTTTGACCTGAGTTGGCACCCTATTCCCAATGTAGTGCACTACTTTTGACCTGAGTTGGCACCCTATTCCCATTGTAGTGCACTACTTTGATAGGACTCTGCACTATAGGGTTCTTCAACTTTTTCCAGCCTGGGACCCAAATTAGAAATTCAGTGTTTCCTGGGTCCTAAGCTCCTGAAAACATGCCCCCTTTTGGGGGGTCCTAAGCTCCTGAAAACATGCCCCCTTTTGGGGGTTCCTAAGCTCCTGAAAACCCCCTTTTGGGGGTCCTAAGCAAGATTTGGTTGGGCGTGGGTGGCCCCCCTCTTCACATTTTGCCATGGGGCGTAGAGAAAATGTTGCTGTTTTAAAGTACATTTTCTGCAATTCTACATTTTGCCATGGGGTGGAGATCTTCTTTATGCAGATTGTAGAATATTCGTATGAAAACCTGTCACCAATTGGATGGAAACCTAGCTAGTGACGAAAGGTCGCTGGTTCTAATCCCCGAGCCGACTAGGTGAAACATATGCCGATGTGCCCTTGAACAAGGCACTTAACCCTAATTGCTCCTGTAAGTCGCTCTGGATAAGAGCGTCTGCTAAATGACTAAAAATGTAAAAATGTAAATGTAGTGACTGACATATCAAGAGAAAAACTGCTGATGCAAAAACACATTTCTAAATTGCACCTTGTGTATTCTACTATTCTAACTCTCAACAGTAAGTTGGGACCCTGACTGAAATCCAATTTGCATTACATTTTTTATTAATAAAAACGCTAAAATCAACTCATCATCAAGCTTAGATTATTTGAATCAGCTGTGTAGTGCTAGGGCAAAAACCAAAATGTGCACCCCTTGGGGTCCCCAGGACCCAGTTTGGGAAACTCTGCTGTAGGTATTTATATTTCATGGTACCGTCAAACACTAGCATGGTCAAAGAAAATTCAGGAACACAAACATCAATAAGGTGATACAGATGGATTACTGTTGTTCTGTTTGGTGTGTCAGGGACCATGTTGGAAAGAAGTGGAATCTCACCTGTTTGATACATAATAGACGGTCGTTGGTCTGCTGTATGTGCCTGTCCATCGACGGAATGGAGTTCATTTTGATTGTCCCTCTTTGACCTCTACCTTCCAGCCATTAAACTAGTGACCTCTGGAGGAGAAGAGAGAGAGAGAGAGAGACAAAGACATTAAACTAGTGACCTCTGGAGGAGATGAGAGATAGAGAGAGAGAGAGAGAGAGAGAGAGAGAGAGAGAGAGAGAGAGAGAGAGAGAGAGAGAGACAATAAACTAGTGACCTCTGGAGGAGAAGAGAGATAGAGAGAGAGAGAGAGAGAGAGAGAGAGAGAGAGAGAGAGAGAGAGAGAAGGACATTAATCTAGTGACCTCTGGAGGAGAAGAGAGAGAGAGAGACATTAAACTAGTGACCTCTGGAGGAGAAGATAGAGAGAGAGAGAGCGAGAGAGAGAGAGAGAGAGAGAGAGAGAGAGAGAGAGAGAGAAAGAAGGACATTAATCTAGTGACCTCTGGAGGAGAAGAGAGAGAGAGAGAGAGAGAGAGAGAGACAAAGACATTAAACTAGTGACCTCTGGAGGAGAAGAGAGAGAGAGAGAGAGAGAGAGAGAGAGAGACATTAAACTAGTGACCTCTGGTGGAGAAGAGAGAGAGAGAGAGAGAGAGAGAGAGAGAGAGAGAGAGAGAGAGAGAGAGAGAGAGAGAGAGAGAGACATTAAACTAGTGACCCCTGGATGAGAAGAGAGAGAGAGAGAGACATTAAACGAGTGACCTCTGGAGGAGAAGAGGAGAGAAAAAAACAGGATATTGCAGTGTGTGTGTGTGTGTGTGTGTACGTGTCTGCCCGTGCGCCTCTGTGAGTTGTGTGTTCCCTTATGTGTGTGTGTTAGGAGGGAGGCAGGTGGGTGGGGGGGAGAGATATTGATTTGGCAGGTGACAAGCACCTCGGAGAGCTCAGAGAATGGCATCCCTCTCATTCTCAGTGACTTCTCTTAACAAGCTCAGGCGGTGGCCTCTCACACTGACTGACTGACTGACACACAACTACAGTGACACTGGAATAAGAGAGGGCTCTGAACCTAGACAGGGTTGTGCAAACACACACCCCATGGTTTCTCGTTAGCCGGTAATTGCCCGGCTTTTTGGCCGATAAAAATGAATTAGAAGCCGATAAATAAAACTGTAGCTGGTCAAATTGTCCGGGGCTGCATATCATTCATCCCGATTTTCAGAACCATTCTCTCACTCCTTGACCGCTGCCTTACGTGCATGCTACTGAGGAGAGAGAGAGAGAGGCTAAATTAAATTTGATATTTTTAATTGCGTGCTCCGTATTTAGTTTAAGATAGGTTAAAAGAAGGCCTGTTGTAAAATAAATATAATTAGGCTATTGCTGTCATTTATTGGGTACGGCAGGCACAAGTCTTTCTTGGTAATTGCTGCAATACAGCCTGTTCAAAACTTTAGTGAACATTTTAATGAAACATTTAGACAATTCAGTTTCGTTTCATTCTGAGACATTTTCTTTAGCCAATTATACTGAGAACACCTTCCTAATATTGAGTTGCACCCCCCCCCCCACCCATTTTGCCCTCAGAACAGCCTCAATTTGTCAGGGCATGGACTATACAAGGTGTCGAAAGCGTTCCACAGGGATGCTGGCCCACGTTGACTCCAATGCACAGTTGTGTCAAGTTGGCTAGATGTCCTTTGGGTGGTGGACCATTCTTGATACACACAGGAAACTGTTGAGCGGGAAAAACCCAGCAGCGTTGCAGTTCTTGACATAAACCGGTGCGCCTGGCACCTACCACCATACCCCATTCAGAGGCATTTCAATCTTTTGTCATTCACCCTCTGAATGGCACACATACACAATCCATGTCTCATTTGTCTCAAGGCTTAACAATCCTTCTTTAACCCGTCTCCTCCCCTTCATCTACACTGATTGAAGTGGATTTAACAAGTGACATCAATAAGGGATCATAGCTTTCACCTGGAGTCACCTGGTCAGTCTATGTCATGGAAAGAGCAGGTGTTCCTAATGTTTTGTACACTCAGTATAAGTTCCAACTGTAATGTTGCGTTTTGCCGCAATATAATATCCTCCTCGCATTTTCCCTATAAAAATTGGCTTGACTTAGTTTTGATGTTCCCCTACTAAAGTTTAGAAACGTTTGTTGGGGTGTGGCTATTAGTTTATTATACTACGATATGAAGGCAGTTTGCCCCGGCACTCCAACTGACTTCGACATTTGAACTTAAGGTGAGGAAGAACGTTTCAGGCCTACCACAGTTACTCCTTTAATCTAACAATATAATCCTTATATTTATGAAATAGTATTCTGATAGCAAATTAACCTCCTATATCTGTATAGCAGTAGTAGCCTTTCTAACAAGGATAAATAAATGCATCTCTCTCTCTCTCTCTCTCTCTCTCTCTCTCTCTCTCTCTCTCTCTCTCTCTCTCTCTCTCTCTCTCTCTCTCTCTCTCTCTCTCTCTCTCTCTCTCTCTCTCTCTCTCTCTCTCTCTCTCTCTCTCTCTCTCTCTCTCTCTCTCTCTCTCTCTCTCTCTCTCTCTCTCTCTCTCTCTCTCTCTCTCTCTCTCTCTCTCTCTCTCTGTCTCTCTCTCAATTTTTTAAACATTAATATCATCCAGCCTACAGGACTGCATGCAATGCTGCATTTAGAGCTCAAATCTCCGACAGCTGAACCGTGAGGTGGACATTTATTATTTTAGGAAAGTAAAAACCAATAAAACAATAGACTATAACATATTGTAACGCTACACATCGAAACAAGGAACAGTATACATTTTTTACAATTTTATTTTGTGATATCCAATTGGTAGTTACAGTCTTGTCCCATCGCTGCAACTCCCGTACGGACTCGGGAGAGGCGAAGGTCGAGAGCCGTGCGCCCAGAAGCCAGACGCACCAATGTGTCGGAGGAAACACCGTACAGCAGGCGCCCGGCCGCCACAAGGAGTCGCTAGAGAGCGATGGGACAAGGACATCCCAGCCGGCCAAACCCTCCCCTAACCCGGACGACGCTGGGCCAATTGTGCGCCACCTCATGGGTCTCCCGGTCGTAGCCAGCTGCGACACAGCCCGGGATCGAACCAGGATCTATAGTGACGCCTCTAGCACTGCGATGCAGTGCCTTAGACCGCTGCAACACTCGGGAAGGAATAGTGTTTTATCAGGCTATAGGCTGTATTTAAGGGCACGTAAATGTGGCTAATTTGGACAATATCCCTCGTTTATTGATGGCTCTGGCTGCATGGATGAACGCCCTAATGGATGACCAGTCAATTCTAATAAATTACAATCTTCCCGGTCACTTGACTGAAACCACATTTTTCTAATGGACAAACACGCTTTCTTAGACGGGTTAGCTAAGGGTCTGAGACGGGTTAGCTAAGGGTCTGAGACGGGTTAGCTAAGGGTCTGAGACGGGTTAGCTAAGGGTCTGAGACGGGTTAGCTAAGGGTCTGAGACGGGTTGGCTAAGGGTCTGAGACGGGTTAGCTAAGGGTCTGAGACGGGTTAGCTAAGGGTCTGAGACGGGTTAGCTAAGGGTCTGAGACGGGTTAGCTAAGGGTCTGAGACGGGTTAGCTAAGGGTCTGAGACGGGTTAGCTAAGGGTCTGAGACGGGTTAGCTAAGGGGTCTGAGACGGGTTAGCTAAGGGTCTGAGACGGGTTAGCTAAGGGTCTGAGACGGGTTAGCTAAGGGTCTGAGACGGGTTAGCTAAGGGTCTGAGACGGGTTGGCTAAGGGTCTGAGACGGGTTAGCTAAGGGTCTGAGACGGGTTAGCTAAGGGTCTGAGACGGGTTGGCTAAGGGTCTGAGACGGGTTAGCTAAGGGTCTGAGACGGGTTAGCTAAGGGTCTGAGACGGGTTAGCTAAGGGTCTGAGACGGGTTAGCTAAGGGTCTGAGACGGGTTAGCTAAGGGTCTGAGACGGGTTAGCTAAGGGTCTGAGACGGGTTAGCTAAGGGTCTGAGACGGGTTAGCTAAGGGTCTGAGACGGCTTAGCTAAGGGTCTGAGACGGGTTAGCTAAGGGTCTGAGACGGGTTGGCTAAGGGTCTGAGACGTGTTAGCTAAGGGTCTGAGACGGGTTAGCTAAGGGTCTGAGACGGGTTAGCTAAGGGTCTGAGACGGGTTAGCTAAGGGTCTGAGACGGGTTAGCTAAGGGTCTGAGACGGGTTAGCTAAGGGTCTGAGACGGGTTAGCTAAGGGTCTGAGACGGGTTAGCTAAGGGTCTGAGACGGGTTAGCTAAGGGTCTGAGACGGGTTATCTAAGGGTCTGAGACGGGTTAGCTAAGGGTCCTCAGGCAGCAGGAAAGTTCTGTTTGAGGTATTTTCTTTTTCACACCTACACACTGTGACAGAAAGAAAAATAGTTCACCCTGTGAGTCTGTATTACCTCAGAGTACAGAGAGAGAGAGAGAGAGAGAGAGAGAGAGAGAGAGAGAGAGAGAGAGAGAGAGAGAGAGAGAGAGAGAGAGAGAGAGAGAGAGAGAGAGAGAGAGAGAGGAGTGTGTGTGTGAGAGCTGTCCTTCCATCATGTGGCAGTGAGAACTTTACCTTAGCATGTTCTGACTGTTTACATTGCTCAGTCTTGTAATTTATTGGTTAACAATTATCTGTATCTAGACATGTTCTGACTACATGTTATTCTCTCCTCTACAGCCACACATACACACACACACACACACACACACACACACACACACACACACACACACACACACACACACACACACACACACACAGCTGCACTGCAGCAAACAGCTACTTCCTTTAACACAGGCCTTACAGGCACAATATTGATTTTGGAGCTGTTCATGGAAATATTTTTTCTGGGGAATGATTTTTCACGGTAGTAAAAGGCTTGAGCAAACAACAGGCCCCTGATCGACATGCCACATAGCATGATCAGAAGTTAAAAGTATTACACCCTAACATTAAAGGTTATCAATTCTGCCTGGAGGAACTGATTTAATGCAGTGTTTAACATCAAATAAATATAAACTCAGAGCTCTGGTCATAACTCATAGAGACCTGCAGCTTTAAGCACAGGGCCAAGTGAATTATGAGAACGTATCTGAGGGGAGGAGAGGGAGATGTGGAGAGGAAGAATAGAGCGGAGAGAGAGGAGGGGAGAGGAGGGATAGAGAGGAGGGGAGAAGAGGAACTGAGAGGATGGAAGAGGAGGGATAGAGAGGAGGGGAGAGGAGGGATAGAGAGGAGGGGAGAGGAGGGATAGAGAGGAGGGGAAAGGAGGAATAGAGAGGAGGGGAGAGGAGGAATAGAGAGGAGGGGAGAGGAGGAATAGAGAGGAGGGGAGAGGACGAATAGAGAGGAGGGGAGAGGGGAGGAGAGGGGAGAGGAGAGGAGAGGAGAGGAGAGGAGAGGAGAGGAGAGGAGAGGAGAGGAGAGGAGAGGAGAGGAGAGGAGAGGAGAGGAGAGGAGAGGAGAGGAGAGGAGGAATAGAGTGGAGGGGGAGAGGAGGAATAG
>NC_059192.1:5010157-5017657 GCF_020615455.1 Coregonus clupeaformis
CCCGGCCTCACCCTACTAGAATCTGAAGTCAAATGTCTTCTGTTTGCTGATGATCTGGTGCTTCTGTCACCAACCAAGGAGGGCCTACAGCAGCACCTAGATCTTTTGCACAGATTCTGTCAGACCTGGGCCCTGACAGTAAATCTCAGTAAGACAAAAATAATGGTGTTCCAAAAAAGGTCCAGTTGCCAGGACCACAGATACAAATTCCATCTAGACACCGTTGCCCTAGAGCACACAAAAAACTATACATACCTCGGCCTAAACATCAGCACCACAGGTAACTTCCACAAACATGTGAACGATCTGAGAGACAAGGCAAGAAGGGCCTTCTATGCCATCAAAAGGAACATAACATTTGACATACCAATTAGGATCTGGCTAAAAATCCTGGAATCAGTTATAGAACCCATTGCCCTTTATGGTTGTGAGGTCTGGGGTCTGCTCACCAACCAATAATTCACAAAATGGGACAAACACCAAATTGAGACTCTGCATGCAGAATTCTGCAAAAACATCCTCTGTGTACAACGTAAATCACCAAATAATGCATGCAGAGCAGAATTAGGCCAATACCCGCTAATTATCAAAATCCAGAAAAGAGCTGTTAAATTCTATAACCACTTAAAAGGAAGCGATTCCCAAACCTTCCATAACAAAGCCATCACCTACAGAGAGATGAACCTGGAGAAGAGTCCCCTAAGTAAGCTGGTCCTGGGGCTCTGTTCACAAACACAAACAGACCCCACACAGCCCCAGGACAACAACAACAACAACACAATTAGACCCAACCAAATCATGAGAAAACAAAAAGAGAATTACTTGACACATTGGAAAGAACAAACAAAAAAACAGAGCAAACTAGAATGCTATGTGGCCATAAACAGAGAGTACACAGTGGCAGAATACCTGACCACTGTGACTGACCCAAACTTAAGGAAATATTTGACAATGTACAGACTCAGTGAGCATAGCCTTGCTATTGAGAAAGGCCGCCGTAGGCAGACCTGGCTCTCAAGAGAAGACAGGCTATGTGCACACTGCCCACAAAATGAGGTGGAAACTGAGCTGCACTTCCTAACCTCCTGCCAAATGTATGACCATATTAGAGACACATATTTCCCTCAGATTACAGCGATCCACAAAGAATTCGAAAACAAACCCAATTTTGATAAACTCCCTTATCTACTGGGTGAAAAACCACAGTGTGCCATCACAGCTGCAATATTTGTAACCTGTTGCCACAAGAAAAGGGCAACCAGTGAAGAACAAACACCATTGTAAATACAACCCATATTTATGTTTATTTATTTTCCCTTCTGTACTTTAACTATTTGCACATCATTACAACACTGTATATAGACATAATATGACATTTGGTCCTCTGTAGCTCAGCTGGTAGAGCACGGCGCTTGTAACGCAGAGGTAGTGGGTTCGATCCCCGGGACCACCCATACACAAAAAAAAATGACTGTAAGTCGCTTTGGATAAAAGCGTCTGCTAAATGGCATATTATTATTTGAAATTGGCAATGTTTTGAGAGAGAGAGAGAGAGAGAGAGAGAGAGAGAGAGAGAGAGAGAGAAAGAGCCTGCTTCTCTGCCTGTCTCCCTCTCTGTCCGTCTCCCTCTCTGTCCGTCTCCCTCTCTGTCCGTCTCCCTCTCTGTCCGTCTCCCTCTCTGTCCGTCTCCCTCTCTGTCCGTCACCTGCTCTCCCTCCCTCCCTCTCCCTGACACACTCCTCTCTTCCTTGGTTCCTTGGTAATGGATTTATTTTATTTCATGTGGTTTGGTGTGAACCTCAAGCAACCCTGTGCCAGAGAGGGAGATTCACAGTGCAGTATGTTCACACACACACAAAAACTAATCCAGGAGCCCTGCTGAGTCGGTCGCTGTTCACTGATCTCTCTCTCTCTCTCTCTCTCTCTCTCTCTCTCTCTCTCTCTCTCTCTCTCTCTCTCTCTCTCTCTCTCTCTCTCTCTCTCTCTCTCTCTTCTCCTCCTCCTCCTCCTCCTCCTCCTCCTCCTCCTCCTCCTCCTCCTCCCCTCCCTCCCTCCCTCCCTCCCTCCCTCCCATAAGGAAGCCTCCTGGATTCCTGCGGGAGCCCAACACACTCCTCTCCACACACACACACAAACAATCACCTCCTCTCTAGTGTTTCACGAATAAGAGGGGGAAGAGAAGAGGCCAGCTGTGATAAAAAAAAAAGGACTAAAGCAGATGTAGGCAGTTCTCTTTTCACCAATCTCCCCCTCCTCCCCTCCGTCCTTCCAATCCCCGACCCCCAGGACAAGGGAAGGGGCGGGTAGCCTAGCCAGTCCACTCCAGTCCAGTCTGCATCCCAAATGGCACCCTATTCCTTAATGTTAGTGTACAACTATTAACCCTTAGTGCTCTGGTAAAAAATTCACACCACTTGATTTTTTTTCCAAATATTGTTGTGTTACAGCCTGAATTTAAAATCAATGAGATTTAGATTTTGTGTCACTGGCCTACACACAATATCCCATAATGTCAAAGTGGAATTATTTTTTTAGATATTTGTATAACTGAATAATAAATGAAAATCTGAAATGTTGTGAGTCAATAAGTATTCAACCCCTTTGTTATGGCAAGCCTAAATAAGTTCAGGAGTAAAGATTTGCTTAACAAGTCACATAATACGTTGCATGGACCCACTGTGTGCAATAATAGTATTTAACATGAATTTTGAAAGACTACCTCATCTCTGTACCCCACACATACAATTATCTGTAAGGTCGAGCAGTGCATTTCAAAAACAGATTCAATTACAAAGACCAGGGAGTTTTTCCAATGCCTCGCAAAGAAGGGCACCTATTGGTAGCAGACATTGCATTTCCCTTTGAGCATGGTGAAGTTATTAATTACACTTTGGATGCACCCAGTCACTGCAAAGATACAGGCGTCCTTCCTAACTCAGTTGCCGGAGAGGAAGGAAACCGCTCAGGGATTTCACCATGAGGTCAATGGTGACTTTAAAACAGTTACAGAGTTTAATGGCTGTGATAGGAGAAAACTGAGGATTGATCAACAACATCGTAGTTACTCAAAAATACTAACATAATTGACAGAGTGAAAAGAAGGAAGCCTGAACAGAATAAAAATATTCCAAAACATGCATCCTGTTTGCAACAAGGCACTAAAGTAATACAGCAAAACATGTGGCAAAGCAATTAACTTTTTGTCCTGAAAACAAAGCGTTATGTTTGGGGCAAATCCAATACAACACATTACTGAGTACCACTCTCCATATTTTCAAGCATAGTGGTGGCTGCATCATGTTATGGGTATGCTTGTAATCATTAAGGACTGGGGAGTTTTCCAGGATAAAAAAGAAACGGAATGGAGTTAAGCACAGGCAAAATCCTAAAGGAAAACCTGGTTCAGTCTGCTTTCCACCAGACACTGGGAGATGAATTCACCTTTCAGCGGGGCAATAACCTAAAACACAAGGCCAAATCTACACTGGAGTTGCTTCCCAAGATGACAGTAAATGTTCCTGTGGCTGAGTTACAGTTTGGATTTAAATCTATTTGAAAAACTATGGCAAGACCTGAAAAGCTAGCAATTTGACCGAGCTTGAAGAATTTTGAAAAGAATAGTGGGCAAATGTTTCACAATCCAGGTGTGGAAAGCTTTTAGAGATTTACCCAGAAAGACTCACAGCTGTAATCGCTGCCAAAGGTGCTTCTACAAAGTACTGACTCAGTACTGACTCAGGGGTGTGAATACTTATGCAAATGAGATATTTCTGTATTTCATTGTCAAATAATGTGCAAAACATGTTTTCACTTTGTCATTATGGGGTATTGTGTGTAGATGGGGTAGGAAAAAAATATTATTTAATCCATTTTAAATTCAGGCTGTAACACAACAAAATATAGAATAAGTCCAGGGGTATGAATATTTTCTGAAGGCACTGCACACAATCCCCCCAGGACAAGGGAAGGGGCGGGTAGCCAAGCCAGTCCACTCTAGTCCAGTCTGCATCTCAAATGGCACCCTATTCCTTAATTTTAGTGTACAACCATTAACCCTTAGTGCTCTGGTAAACAATATTGCACTATACAGGGTAAAGGGTGTATTTTGGGATGCAACCCAAACTGGGAAGACGGTGGTGTTGTTAATCTCTCTCTGCTCTCCACAACCCCAAGCTACCAACCAGTGTGTGTGTGTGTGTGTGTGTGTGTGTGTGTGTGTGTGTGTGTGTGTGTGTGTGTAGCGTGCGTATGAGTGTGTGTGTGTGAGCGTGTGTGTGGTATGTGTGTGTGTGAGCGTGCGAATGAGTCTTTGTGTGAGCGTTCTTGCGCGTGTGTGTGTGTAGTGGGTTTTCTGCCAGTCTCTTGGTTCATTATGCATTCATCTCATGTGTCTCTCTTGTGATGTTCATTTTTCCATATACCAGCCTTAATCCTGCCAGCTACAATTTTGAAATAGCAGGAGCAATTGCTGCTCCCGGCCTGCCTGCCTGCTTACTTCCCTCCCTAAAAAACATGATGAGGTCTGAGAGAGAGAGAGAGAGAGAGAGAGAGAGAGAGAGAGAGAGAGAGAGAGGGGGCAGAGAGGGGGGAGAGGGAGAGGGAGAGAGAGACAGAGAGAGAGAGAGAGAGAGAGAGAGAGAATGGCATAGAGGGGGGGAGAGAGGGAGAGAGAGAGAGAGAGAGAGAGAGAGAGAGAGAGAGAGAGAGAGAGAGAGAGAGAGAGAGAGAGAGAGAGAGAGAGAGAGAGAGAGAGAGAGAGAGAGAGTACACCTACCTCGGCCTAAACATCAACACCACAGGTAACTTCCACAAAGCTGTGAACGATCTAAGAAACAAGGCAAGAAGGGCCTTCTATGCCATCAAAAGGAACATTAAACTCAACAGCCCAATTAGGATCTGGCAAAAAATACTTCAATCAGTTATCAAACCTCTATAGTTGTGAGGTCTGGCGTTCACAAAATTCACAAAATGGGACAAACACCCAATTGAGACTCTGAATGCAGAATTTGCAAAAAAAATATACCTTGTGTACAAAGCAAAAACCCAAACAATGCATGCAGAGCAGAATTAGGCCGATACCCGCTAGTTATCAAAATCCAGAAAAGAGCTGTTAAATTCTACAACCACCTACAAGGAAGCGATTCCCAAACCTTCCTTAACAAAGCCATCACCTACAGAGAGATTAACCTAGAGAAGAGCCCCTTCAGCTGGTTCAGCTAATTCAGGCGCTCTGTTCACAAACACAAACAGACCCCACAGAGCTCCATGACAGAAACACATTTAGACCCAAACTAATTATGAGGAAGCAAAAAGATAACTATTTGACACACTGGAAAGAATCAACCAAATTATAGAGCAAATTGGAATGCTATCTGGCAGAATACCTGACCACTGTGACTGACCAAAACTTAAGGAAAGCTTTGACTATGTACAGACTCAGTTAGCATAGCCTTGCTATTGAGAAAGGCCGCCGTAGGCAGACCTGGCTCTCAAGAGAAGACAGGCTATGTGCCCACTGCCCACAAAATGAGGTGGAAACTGAGCTGCACTTCCTAACCTCCTGCCAAATGTATGTCCATTTTAGAGATACATATTTCCCACAGATCACACAGACCCACAAAGAATTTGAAAACATATCAAACATTGATAGACTCCCATGTCTGTTAGGCAAAATACTGAAGTGTGCAATCACAGCAGCAAGATTTGTGGCCAGTTGCCATGAGAAAAGGGCAACCAGTGGAGCACAAAAAAACCCATTGTAAATACAACCATTATTTATCTGTTTATTTATTTTCCCTTTCATACTTCAACTACTGCACATTGTTACAACACTGGACATAGACAATAATATAAAATGTGTGTAATGTTTACTAATGTTTCCCTTGTTTATTTCCCTTTTGTTTATTGGCTATTCCATTTGCTTTGGCAACGTAAACATATGTTTCCCATGCCAATAAAAGCCATTTGAATTGAATTGAAACAGAGAGAGCAGATACATAGGAAGGAATTCAAAGAAGTCTGAGGGAGGAACATATGTTAAGCCAAGAGGGATGTGCATTATATTTCCTTAATGTTTCTATGTGTCAGTGGGGGGAGTGTGTGTGTGTGTGTGTGTGTGTGTGTGTGTTTGTGCGTGTATCGGTGGGTGAGTGTTTTAGTGTGTGTGTGGGGGGGGGGGGTAGCCATATCCTCCCCTCCTCTCGTGAAAGTGAGAGGGTAGAGAGAGGGTAGAGAGAGGGTAGATAGAGGGTAGAGAGAGGGTAGTGAGAGGGTAGAGAGAGGGTAGTGAGAGGGTAGAGAGAGGGTAGTGAGAGGGTAGAGAGAGGGTAGAGAGAGGGTAGAGAGAGGGTAGAGAGAGGGTAGTGAGAGGGTAGAGAGAGGGTAGTGAGAGGGTAGAGAGAGGGTAGTGAGAGGGTAGAGAGAGGGTAGAGAGAGGGTAGAGAGAGGGTAGTGAGAGGGTAGAGAGAGGGTAGAGAGAGGGTAGTGAGAGGGTAGAGAGAGGGTAGTGAGAGGGTAGAGAGAGGGTAGTGAGAGGGTAGAGAGAGGGTAGAGAGAGGGTAGAGAGAGGGTTGAGAGAGGGTAGAGAGAGGGTAGTGAGAGGGTAGAGAGAGGGTAGAGAGAGAGTAGTGGTAGTGAGGGGGTAGAGAGAGGGTAGTGGTAGTGAGAGGGTAGCGGTAGTGAGAGTCAAGTGAGAGGGTAGTGGTAGTGAGAGTAGAATCAGAGGGTAGTGGTAGTGAGGGGGTAATGAGAGGATAGTGAGAGGGTAGTGGTAGTGAGAGGGTAGTGGTAGCCAGATGGTAGTGAGAGGGTAGTGGTAGCCAGATGGTAGTGAGAGGGTAGTGGTAGCCAGATGGTAGTGAGAGGGTAGTGGTAGCAAGATGGTAGTGAGAGGGTAGTGGTAGCCAGATGGTAGTGAGAGGGTAGTGGTAGCCAGATGGTAGTGAGAGGGTAGTGGTAGCCAGATGGTAGTGAGAGGGTAGTGGTAGCCAGATGGTAGTGAGAGGGTAGTGGTAGCCAGATGGTAGTGAGAGGGTAGTGGTAGCCAGATGGTAGTGAGAGGGTAGTGGTAGCCAGATGGTAGTGAGAGGGTAGTGGTAGCCAGATGGTAGTGAGAGGGTAGTGGTAGCCAGATGGTAGTGAGAGGGTAGTGGTAGCCAGATGGTAGTGAGAGGATAGATGTAGTAACTACGCTCTAACTACCCCCTCTCCTCTCCTCTCCTCTCCTCTCCTCTCCTCTCCCTCCTCCTCCCTCCTCCCTTCTCCTCTTCTCTCTCCTCTCCCCTCTCCTCTCCCTCCCCCCTCCTCTCCTCTCCCCTCCTCCGCTGACGCTCAGTGCTGTGCTTGTGTGCGTGTGTGTCTGTGTGTGCACGCGTGTGTGTGTGTGGGTGTGTGTGTGTGCGCGCGTGTGGGTGTGTGCGTGTGGGTGTGTGCGTGTGTGTGTGTGTGTGTGTGTGTGCACGCGCGTGTGTGTGTGTGTGTGCGCGCATGCATGCAGCTCTG
>NC_059192.1:5020157-5037657 GCF_020615455.1 Coregonus clupeaformis
CTCCTCTCTGGCCTAAAACAAAAAGCCTGCCTCCCTCCTGCCTTCAGATGGTTGTAACCATGGCAACTACCTTCATTCACTAGACTAGTGGCAAATAATGAAGAAAATGTGCTTTCCATTTAGATTAGTTTTTTTTTAGAGGGAGAGAAAGACAAAGAGAGGGGGGGGACGAGAGAGGGGCGAAGGGGGGAGAGAGAGACGTAGAGGGAGAGAGAGAGAGAGAGAGAAGAGAGAGAGAGAGAGAGAGAGAAATATATGGAGACTTAACTGTTTAATGAAGTGTTTCTGATGACTTCTTCTTTACAGCGGATTCACTTAAACAAATCCCCAGAGATAAGCTAGGCCATTGGCAGTCAAGGAATTTCAGAAGAAATCCACTGAAGTACATCAAGACATAAATCAATGGAATGTGGAAGTTTGAGTTGTAATTATATAATTTTTTGAAAATTATAATCCATCTTCTTCATAATACTATATCATAACTGACGTTTAAATCAGCAAAGTTGAAGAATGAGTTCTGCTTAGAGGACCTAAAACAGTGAAGTGTTTAACGGAGGCAGATGTAATAGAAGTATAGCATTTACGTCCCCTCTATTGGGGACTTTGAGCGGTTCTGGACCGTTTCAGACCCAATATTTCTGTGTACAGCACGCTCTGTGAACGGCACAACATCAATTGCCTTGCACTCACTAAAAAGCGCTGGTTGTTCGGATTCATATGCACTGTTGCAAGCACAGTTGTGAGTCTCACGGACACAGGAAATCGGTTATTTACATAGGGAGCGACACGTCACATTTTTTTGGGCCAGACAAAGGACTGATTTCCTGTGCCAGTGAAACTCCTATGAAACGGGAGTCTAGCGGATGCAACAAAAGTAGTTTAATCTCACTGTGATGTTCTCAACATAAAAAAATAATAAATAAATTTCATAGAATTTGAGCAAGACTACTTTATTTTGGTCACGGACGGACAAAGCTGAAGTTGTAACTAGTCTGCAGACATTTGAACGGTGTCTCTGGGCCGCTCAGTGGACGTTTAGGAGAAAAGTCTGTCGTCAGTTAAATTTAAAAAATGCAGATATTGTACTGTCACTTAGTATGATCATATTTATTTCACAGTTATAAGAAAGGTGAAATCTTACAGTAAGTCATTTATAATTTGATTGTTAATATAGTTAGAGTCATTTCAAGCCCCATTGCCCCAACTTTTGTTGAAGAGGAGAAAAATCTTACATGATTTTTCATATTTTCATAATTGTGTGCTATGTACTTGAGCTTGTGTCCTCAAAAGTGAGTACACCTCAGCAATTTTCTCTCAACCAGCTTCACCTGGAATTCTTTTCCAACAGTCTTGAAGGAGTTCCCACATATGCTGAGCACTTGTTGGCTGCTTTGCCAAGAGTATGCCGAGCTGTCATCAAGGCAAAGGGTGGCTACTTTGATGAAACTCAATTATAAAATATATCTTGAATTGTTTAACACTTTTTTGGTTACTACATGATTCCATATGTTTTATTTCATAGTTTCATGTCTTCACTATTATTCTACAATGTAGAAAATAGTAAAAATAAAGAAAAACCCTTGAATGAGTAAGTGTTCTAAAACTTTTGACTGGTAGTGTATTAACTGCTTGACTGATATTGATATACACCATTCAGATGAATCAGATCTAACTTCTCCATTTCACCAGGCAGTTATGTTCTTCAATGAATGCCTTGAATACATATTCATGTCTCCATTGTGCAAATGGAACTCCATTGACCTCATAGAGGTTTAGAGTTGCATTTCAATAATAATATGCTATGCAATTCTAAAAAGACATTTACTCATGTCTCTAGTGAAAACTACAGGTAACTGCCAAAATACAGGTAACTGCCAAAACCAACATAAAGTGTCTTAATGGGGCGTTGGACCACCACAAGCCAGAACAGCTTCCATGTGCTTTGGCGTAGATTCTAAAAGTGTCTGGGAATTCTAGGAGTGTCTGGAACTCTAGCGGGGATGCGATACCATTATTCCACGAGAAATTCCATTATTTGGTGTTTTGTTGATGGGAAAACGCTGTTTCAGGCGCCACTCCAGAATCTCCCATAAGGGCAGCATTAAATATCTTCTTCTAATAATATTTTTTTTATTTTTATAAATGACCCTAAGAATGATGGGATGTTAAGTGCTTAATTAACTCAGGAACCACAGCCGCTGATTTTTATATATTTTGTATCCCTAATTTACTCTAGTGTTTCCTTTATTTTGGCAGTAACCTGTATATCTGATGGAATGCTGTAGAATATAGAAAACTGTATCTAGATATCCATCCCTTCAGGCTGTAGAATATAGAAAACTGTATCTAGATATCCTTCCCTTCAGGCTGTAGAATATAGAAAACTGTATCTAGATATCCATCCCTTCAGGCTGTAGAATATAGAAAACTGTATCTAGATATCCATCCCTTCAGGCTGTAGAATATAGAAAACTGTATCTAGATATGCATCCCTTCAATAGGTGTTTCAGATGAAGTGCATGATCAGTCATCTAGCAATCTCTTCCTATTGTATCAGATAAGCCACTCTCAATAAAAATACAACATGTTATTGTGAGACAGACAGGATAGGTGTGGTGTGAACTTGTGAGTCTGTGCTAGTGTGATGTCATTCATGTTTGTTGAAATGTATGTAAATGTTAAATTGTCTATTGTTTTTTATCTATGTATGTGGTCAGATCCAGCAACACACACTACTTGATTCTCCTGCTTGTTCTGTAGCTGTTCTACATACCTGGGCCTATCTGTTTGTTTGGCAGTTGTCAGTGTTGGCTTCAACAATATTCTGCACATGACAGACTATCACGATCGTCGGGAACAGAGGACCAAGGCGCAGCGTGGAAGGTGAACTTATTTTTATTATATGAGTAATCACACGAACAAAACAACAAACGATAACGTGACGTCCTCGGTTCAAACACAAACCTAATTGGAACAAGATCCCACAAACACTGTGGGAACACAGCCTGTCTAAATATGGTTCCCAATCAGAGACAACCAGCAACAGCTGACACTCGTTGCCTCTGATTGAGAACCACTCTGGCCAACATAGACATACATGAACTAGAAAAACAAAGAACACTCACACCCTGGCTCAACATACAAGCCTCCCCAGAGCCAGGGCGTGACAGTACCCCCCGCCAACCAAATACCACAGGGAGGGACCGGGTGGGCACTCCGCCTTGGCGGCGGATCCGGCTCGGGCATGATCCCCACTCCCTCTCTAACCCCCCAAAGTACCCCTGGTCCGGTCTGGCCCTGCTGACCGGAGCTGGACTGAACACCGGTGGAGCGGATTGCTCTAGCTCCGGCGTGAAGCAGCTGACCCGTGCCGAACCAGGCACCGGTGGAACAGGCACGGGCTGTGCCGGACTGACGACGCACACCACTGGCTTGGTGTGGGGAGCAGGAACGGGCCGAGCCGGGCTGACGAAACGCACCCCTGACTTGGTGCGGGGAGCAGGAGCGGGCCGGACCGGGCTGACGAAGCGCACCACTGACTTGGTGCGGGGAGCAGGAACGGGCCGATCCGGGCTGACGAAGCCTCCCCAGAGCCAGGGCGTGACACAGACCTGGCTCTCAAGAGAAGACAGGCTATGTGTACACTGCCCACAAAATGAGGTGGAAACTGAGCTGCACTTCCTGACTTCCTGACAAATGTATGACCATATTAGAGACACATGTTGATAAACTCCCTTATCTACTGGGTGAAAAACCACAGTGTGCCATCACAGCTGCAAGATTTGTGACCTGTTGCCACAAGAAAAGGGCAACCAGTGAAGAACAAACACCATTATTAATACAACCCATATTTATGTTGATTTATGTTCCCTTCTGTACTTTAACTATTTGCACATCGTTACAACACTGTATATATACATAATATGACATTTGAAATGTCTTTATTCTTTTGGAACTTCTGAGTGTAATGTTTACTGTTAATATGTATTGTTTATTTCACTTTTGTTTTACTATCTACTTCACTTGTTTTGGCAATGTTAACATATGTTTCCCATGCCAATAAAGTCCTTAAATTGAATTGAGAGAGAGAGAGAGAGAGATCATCAGAGAGAGAGAGAGAGGGAGGGAGGGAGGGAGGGAGGGAGGGAGGAGGGAGGGAGAGAGAGAGAGAGAGAGAGAGAGAGAGAGAGACAGAGAGAGAGAGAGAGAGAGAGAGAGAGAGAGAGAGAGAGAGAGAGAGAGAGAGAGAGAGAGAGAGAGAGAGAGAGAGAGAGAGAGAGACAGAGAGAACACAATAAAGGGAGAGAGAGAGACAGAGAGAGAGAGAGGGGCAGGGAGGGAGGGAGAGAGAGAGAAAATGAATTGTATTGAAAGAGAGAGAGAGAGGGAGGCAGGGAGAGAGGGAGGGAGGGAGAGAGAAAATGAATTGAATGAGAGAGAGAGAGAGAGAGGGAGAGAGAGAGAGGGAGGGAGAGAGAGAGAAAATGAATTGAATTGAAAGAGAGAGAGAGAGGCAGGGAGGGAGGGAGAGAGAGAGAAAATGAATTGAATTGAAAGAGAGAGAGAGAGACAGAAATGGGACCAGTGTTGTTGACTATTCAATCTCAGACTTGGACCCCTCCTCTATTAATGCATTTTCTGTTAGACCACAAACACCACTGTCAGGTTAATGTCTTTTAGAAAAGACTTCTCCACCCAAAGACCACACAAACAGAGCCCTGTACACTGATTAATACAACACAGAGCCCTGTACACTGATTAATACAACACAGAGCCCTGTACACTGATTAATACAACACAGAGCCCTGTACACTGATTAATACAACACAGAGCCCTGTACACTGATTAATACAACACAGAGCCCTGTACACTGATTAATACAACACAGAGCCCTGTACACTGATTAATACAACACAGAGCCCTGTACACTGATTAATACAACACATAGCCCTGTACACTGATTAATACAACACAGAGCCCTGTACACTGATTAATACAACACAGAGCCCTGTACACTGATTAATACAACACATAGCCCTGTACACTGATTAATACAACACAGAGCCCTGTACACTGATTAATACAACACAGAGCCCTGTACACTGATTAATACAACACAGAGCCCTGTAGACTGATTAATACAACACAGAGCCCTGTACACTGATTAATACAACACAGAGCCCTGTACACTGATTAATACAACACAGAGCCCTGTACACTGATTAATACAACACAGAACCCCATATCTAACATAAAGCAGCCACAAAAGTACATTTATGCAAAATAAAAAACTGTTCTAATTAGAATCCTCAAAAAGAGAAATGGTTTGATGCCGAATGCAATCTCAGATGAAAACATTTTGATCTTTATCCAATAGAAGACATCACCAATCACAAGATAGAGACGTTCGGCAACAATATTGTGACACATTGAAAGAATACAAACAAAACCTAAGACGGAAGAAACGGAAGCATTTTGAGAACACTCTGAAAGAGACTGAAGACTCCATTGATGGAAACCAGTCCTGGGAGAAATGAAATGGTCTAAATGGGGAAAACAGAGGAATGACCTGCCCCATTCAAAATGGCAACATTTGGAAAGATCCCTTTTGAAAGTCTCTCTGGAACAATACCATCGGAAGACTTTAAACCAAATAAATATGCTCCCTAAAAACAACCAGAACCCAACTGACTTCCAAAATTACACAGGCTGAACTTCTGAAGAAAATACAAAGCCTTAAACCTGGAAAGGCACGTGACCCTGACAGCAACAGGAATGAAATGCTTAAACACAGTACTTCAGGATGCCTTATTAAAACTATTCAACCCCGGTTTTGGAGTGTGGCTGCTTCCCTGATATTTGGAACAAGGAGCTCATAACCCCCATATATAAAAAAGGTGACAAATTAGACCCTAATACCTATAGGGGAATATGTGTCACAAGTAATAACGGGGGAAACTGTTCTGCTGTATTCTCAATGACCGAATACAGACCTTCCTCACACAACATAATGCTCTCAGCCAAAAAAAATAAAAAATAAAAAAAATAAAAAACGAATTAGCTTCCTACCCAAACACAGAACCACAGACCACATACACACATTACACACTAATAAAGCAGCATGTTCATCAGAAAAGCAGAGGAAAAGTATTTGCATGTTTTGTTGATTTTAAGAATGTTTTTGATTCCATATGACATAATGGATTATATTACACATCCCTATTAAGTGGTGTTGGGGGGTAAAGTATATGACATCATAAAATCTATTTACTTGAACAACACGTATTATTAAACTGAACAATACAATAAGAGGGGTTTTTTTTGCACAAGGGTGCAGTTTAAATCCAACCCTGTTCAACGTCTACATCAACAAACTACCAGTGTTGTGGGACCGATCTGCAGCCCCTGGACTCAGCCTCGATCTACCCAGATGACCTTGCCCTACTGTCACCAACAGAGCTAGGTCTGCGGGAACAACTTAACAATCTTGGGGAATACAGCATCAACTGGGCAATCAATATTATCTTTCAGGCCAGGACTCAGAGCAGCAGACACTCATTCAAAATGAGGAAATACCATTGGTTGAACACGTCCAATGGTACAACTTCCTGGGACAAAAAAATAAATAAATCTGTGGATTTGGTCTGGTAGTGAATGCACTAAAAGACAAAAGCATTTCACTCCATGAAAATAACATTCTCAAAAATAAATATTCCTATCCAAATCTGGTGCAAAATATTCAATAGTGCAATTTTACCAGTTGCACTATATGGAAGCGAGGTTTGGGGTACAACCTGTCATTATAAGCATTGGGAGAAAAACCCAATAGAAAATCTACAAACAGAATTCT
Organism: Coregonus clupeaformis; assembly: GCF_020615455.1. Taxonomy (NCBI): domain Eukaryota; kingdom Metazoa; phylum Chordata; class Actinopteri; order Salmoniformes; family Salmonidae; genus Coregonus; species Coregonus clupeaformis. The sequence goes on from NC_059192.1 coordinate 5,027,008, forward strand.
GCAGAATTTACCTAAATATCCAAAAGAAAGTACTAGATAATGCATGCAGAGCGGAACTCGGACCATTCCCTTTCATTGTAAATATAAAGAAAAGGACAGTAACATTTTGGCACCATTTAAAATTAAGCCCCACAACATCCTTACAATTCAAATCACTGGAAACCCAAGAGCTGAACCCTGAAAAGAGTCCCCTATGTCAGCTGTTAAGAACACTAAACAACCCTTTTATCCAAACACACAGGGAAATCAATCAAATTGTTATAGAAATTAAAACCTCCTATTTGACAAATTGGGAAAATGAAACAAAAACACAGAATAAACTAAATAGCTATTTGGCACTCATAAGAGAATAACAACTGGCAGAATATCTCTGCTCTGTCAGAGATACAAAACAGAGACAGATCCTGACCAAATACAGGCTCAGCGACCACCAATTGACTATAGAAACCGGCAGACATAAAAAGACATGGCTACCCAAAGATGAGTGTCTATTTGGTCACTGCACGACGGGGGAGGTAGAGACATAGATGCACTTTTTCCTCTACTGTGAGAAATATTTTTTCTAGAAAATTCCTCAATCAATTCCCAACTTCTGTGCATTTACTAATAACATAAAGCTGGGAATGATTCTGGGTGAGGGAGAAACTGCAAATATTACTGCCAGATATGCATATGATTGCCATAGCCTGAGGGGCATCCCATGAACATTAGTTCCATGAAGTATTTACATTGTATATAACTGACAGTAATACATAGTGGAACCATCATCATGTTGTTGCTGATTTATTAGCAGAGTTCTGTTTATTATTGTACCGGATTTACTGAAATGCTGTACCACTATTCTGCTTTGGCAACATCTACTACCGTAATTGAGAGAGAGGGAGAGGGGGAGGGAGAGAGAGAGAGAGAGAGAGAGAGAGAGAGAGAGAGAGAGAGAGAGAGAGAGAGAGAGAGAGAGAGAGAGAGAGAGAGAGAGAGAGAGAGAGAGAGAGAGAGAGTTAGAGAGAGAGAGACAGAGAGAGAGAGAGAGAGAGAGAGAGCGAGAGACAGAGAGAGAGAGAGCGAGAGACAGACCGAATAGAGCAATAGAGAGTGAGAAAGGCTCTCGCTGCAGCTGCGTCTGTCCGTGAGAGATCACCAGGTGCGACCCATTCATAGCGTACCATTTGGGACGCATTGTAGTCTGGCGGTTAGAGCGTTGGGCCAGTAACCAAAAGGTCGCTGGTTCAAATACCAGAGTCGACAAGGTGAAAAATCTGATGATGTGCCCTTGAGCAAGGCACTTAACTCTAATTTGTTCCAGGGGTGCTGTACTACTACAGTGAGGGAAAAAAGTATTTGATCCCCTGCTGATTTTGTACGTTTGCCCACTGACAAAGAAATGATCAGTCTATAATTTTAATGGTAGGTTTATTTGAACAGTGAGAGACAGAATAACAACAAAAAAATCCAGAAAAATGCATGTCAAAAAATGTATAAATTGATTTGCATTTGAATGAGGGAAATAAGTATTTGACCCCCTCTCAATCAGAAAGATTTCTGGCTCCCAGGTGTCTTTTATACAGGTAACGAGCTGAGATTAGGAGCACACTCTTAAAGGGAGTGCTCCTAATCTCCGCTTGTTACCTGTATAAAAGACACCTGTCCACAAAAGCAATCAATCAATCAGATTCCAAACTCTCCACCATGGCAAAGACCAAAGAGCTCTCCAAGGATGTCAGGGACAAGATTGTAGACCTACACAAGGCTGGAATGGGCTACAAGACCATCGCCAAGCAGCTTGGTGAGAAGGTGACAACAGTTGGTGCGATTTTTCGCAAATGGAAGAAACACAAAATAACTGTCAATCTCTCTCGGCCTGGGGCTCCATGCAAGATCTCACCTCGTGGAGTTGCAATGATCATGAGAACGGTGAGGAATCAGTCCAAAACTAAACGGGAGGATCTTGTCAATGATCTCAAGGCAGCTGGGACAATAGTCACCAAGAAAACAATTGGTAACACACTACGCCGTGAAGGACTGAAATCCTGCAGTGCACGCAAAGTCCCCCTGCTCAAGAGAGCACATATACATGCCCGTCTGAATTTTGCCAATGAACATCTGAATGATTCAGAGGAGAACTGGGTGAAAGTGTTGTGGTCAGATGAGACCAAAATCGAGCTCTTTGGCATCAACTCAACTCGCCGTGTTTGGAGGAGGAATGCTGCCTATGACCCCAAGAACACCATCCCCACCGTCAAACATGGAGGTGGAAACATTATGCTTTGGGGGTGTTTTTCTGCTAAGGGGACAGGACAACTTCACCGCATCAAAGGGACGATGGACGGGGCCATGTACCGTCAAATCTTGGGAGAGAGCCTACTTCCCTCAGCCAGGGCATTGAAAATGGGTTGTGGATGGGTATTCCAGCATGACAATGACCCAAAACACACGGCCAAGGCAACAAAGGAGTGGCTCAAGAAGAAGGACATTAAGGTCCTGGAGTGGCCTAGCCAGTCTCCAGACCTTAATCCCATAGATAATCTGTAGAGGGAGCTGAAGGTTCGAGTTGCCAAACGTCAGCCTCAAAACCTTAATGACTTGGAGAAGATCTGCAAAGAGGAGTGGGACAAAATCCCTCCTGAGATGTGTGCAAACCTGGTGGCCAACTACAAGAAACGTCTGACCTCTGTGATTGCCAACAAGGGTTTTCCACCAAGTACTAAGTCATGTTTTGCAGAGGGGTCAAATACTTATTTCCCTCATTAAAATGCAAATCAATTTATAATTGGCACTCCTGTAGCTCAGTTGGTAGAGCATGGCACTTGCAATGCAAGGGTTGTGGGTTCGATTCCCACGGGGGCCAGTATGAAAAATGTATGCACTCACTAATTGGAAGTCGCTCTGGATAAGAGTGTCTGCTAAATGACTAAACTGATAACATTTTTGACATGCGTTTTTCTGGATTTTTTTGTTGTTATTCTGTCTCTCACTGTTCAAATAAACCTACCATTAAAATTATAGACTGATCATGTCTTTGTCAGTGGGCAAACGTACAAAATCAGCAGGGGATCAAATACTTTTTTTTCCCCTCACTGTATGGCTGACCCCTTAAAACAACACATTTCACTGCAACCATCCGGAGTATGTGACAATAAAATATATATTTTTTTCTCTGGTCAGACAGAGGTAAACCATGACAGTTATCCACAGAGTGGAGAGAGGTGGACGGATGGATGGACAGCGGTAAAGAAGGAGTGGTGATTCTAGAGGGGGATCGCTACACGGATATAAACGTCAGCTTCCCAAGACAGGCAGTCTACCAGCAAAGCCTGAAACACATCCATAGTCATAACAGCCATTCTCACTATTTTGCTAACCTTACTACGGAACTATAGTGGACGTGTAACCAGGCCAACGCAATACAAGTCGACTCTGTGTGAAAAAAAGGGTAATGAGGTCTAAAGGCAGACATAAACACGTGACCCCAGGAGCACTATTAGTCAGCGACGTATCGACTGGTCTGTTAAGGGTACCTTGTACGCTAAGCAGATGGTGATGCACCAGCCACAACAATAAAAAGGTCACTGACTATCACTGATGGACTAACATATCACTACCAGGTAAGTAATGATGGAGGGGGAGAGAGACGGTCTTCATTTTATCTAGTAACAGCCTAATGTGGGGGAGACTGGGGGAGGGGGGAGTGTGGACGGGGAGAGAGACGGTCTTCATTTCATCTAGTAACAGTCTAATGTGGGGGAGACTGGGGGAGAAGATGTGGAGGGAGAGAGACGGTCTTCATTTCATCTAGTAACAGTCTAATGTGGGGGAGACTGGGGGAGAAGGAGGGGTGAGTGTGGAGGGGGAGAGAGACGGTCTTCATTTCATCTAGTAACAGCCTAATGTGGGGGAGACTGGGGGAGGTGAGTGTGGAGGGGGAGAGAGACGGTCTTCATTTCATCTAGTAACAGTCTAATGTGGGGAGACTGGGGAAAGGGGTGAGTGTGGAGGGGAGAGAGACGGTCTTCATTTCATCTAGTAACAGTCTAATGTGGGGGAGACTGGGGAGAAGGAGGGGTGAGTGTGGAGGGGAGAGAGACGGTCTTCATTTCATCTAGTAACAGTCTAATGTGGGGGAGACTGGGGGAAGGAGGGGTGAGTGTGGAGGGGGAGAGACGGTCTTCATTTCATCTAGTAACAGTCTAATGTGGGGGAGACTGGGGGAGGGGGAGTGTGGAGGGAGAGAGACGGTCTTCATTTCATCTAGTAACAGTCTAATGTGGGGGAGACTGGGGGAAGGGGGTGAGTGTGGAGGGGGAGAGAGACGGTCTTCATTTCATCTAGTAACAGCCTAATGTGGGGGAGACTGGGGGGGAGGGGGGAGTGTGGAGGGGGAGAGAGACGGTCTTCATTTCATCTAGTAACAGTCTAATGTGGGGGAGACTGGGGGAGTGTGGAGGGGGAGAGAGACGGTCTTCATTTCATCTAGTAACAGTCTAATGTGGGGAGACTGGGGGAGAAGTGTGGAGGGGGAGAGAGACGGTCTTCATTTCATCTAGTAACAGTCTAATGTGGGGGAGCTGGGGAGGGGGGGAGTGTGGAGGGGGAGAGAGACGGTCTTCATTTCATCTAGTAACAGCCTAATGTGGGGGAGACTGGGGGAGGGGGGGGAGTGGAGGGGAGAGAGACGGTCTTCATTTCATCTAGTAACAGCCTAATGTGGGGGAGACTGGGGGAGGGGGGGGGGAGGGTGGAGGGGGAGAGAGACGGTCTTCATTTCATCTAGTAACAGTCTAATGTGGGGGAGACTGGGGGGGGGGAGGGGGGAGTGTGGAGGGGGAGAGAGACGGTCTTCATTTCATCTAGTAACAGTCTAATGTGGGGGAGACTGGGGAGGGGGGAGTGTGGAGGGGGAGAGAGACGGTCTTCATTTCATCTAGTAACAGTCTAATGTGGGGGAGACTGGGGAGAAGGAGGGGTGATGGAGGGGGAGAGAGACGGTCTTCATTTCATCTAGTAACAGTCTAATGTGGGGGAGACTGGGGGAGGGGGGGGGGAGGGGTGAGTGTGGAGGGGGAGAGAGTTTATAGTTACATTCTCCTCCAGGAGACCATTTAAACACCTGTATTAGCAAAGCACAGCAAACAATTTCCTGGATAATTTAACAAAGATGCGATCCTAGATTTGGTGTGAGGTGTGTGTAGGAGTGTGTGTGTGTGTGTGTAGGAGTGTGTGTGTGTGTGTGTGTGTGTGTGTGTGTGTAGGAGTGGGTGTGTGTGTGTGTGTAGGATTGTGTGTGTGTGTGTGTAGGTGTAGGTGTGTGTGTGTGTGTGTGTAGGAGTGTGTGTGTGTGTGTAGGTAGGTGTGTGTGTGTAAGTGTGTGCTCGCTTGTCTAAACACTGAAAGTCTAAGATATATATTTAGTGTGTGTGTGTGTGTGTGTGTGTGTGTGTGTGCGTGTGTGTAGGAGTGTGTGTGTGTGTGTAGGAGTGTGTGTGTGTGTAGGTGTGTGTGTGTAGGTGTGTGTGTGTGTGTGTGTAGGTGTGTGTGTAGGTGTGTGTGTGTGTGTGTGTGTGTGTGTGTGTGTGTAGGAGTGTGTGTGTGTGTAGTGTGTGTGTGTGTGTGTGTGTGTGTGTGTGTGTGTGTGTGTGTGTGTGTGTGTGTGTGTGTGTGTGTGTGTGTGCGCAAAAGCCAACTTCAACCAGCTAAACCCTGGCTCTGAATCAACAGTGGACTGCGTGTGAGTTACCTTACATGGATTGTGTTTCAGTAGAGAGAGAGAGAGAGAGGGGACATACAGGCAGAGTTCTGTTACCATTATGCTTCATGCAATCTGGATCAAAAAAAGGGAACACTTGCATAACAGTAAGTAGCCCTGCATGTTACCCTGCAGACCTAACGGAACGCTCTCTCTCTCTCTCTCTCTCTCTCTCCCTCCCTCCCTCCCTCCCTCCCTCCCTCCCTCCCTCCAGTCTCTCTCTCTCGCTCTCTCTCTCTCTCTCTCTCTGTCTCTATCTCTCCCTCTATCTCTCTCCCCCTCTCTATCCCTATACCCCTCCCTCCCTCCAGTCTCTCTCTCTCTCTCTCTCTCTCTCTCTCTCTCTCTCTCTCTCTCTCTCTCTCTCTCTCTCCCTATACACTCCCTCTCTCCAGTCTCTCTCTCTCTCTCTCTCTCACATTGGCAGGATTGTCCTATGAGACAGAGGCTGGGGCTGGGTTAGATGGGGTTGGGTTAGGGTTAGATGTGGCTGGGTTAGGGTTAGATGGGGCTGGGTTAGGGTTAGATGGGGCTGGGTTAGGGTTAGATGGGGCTGGGTTAGGGTTAGATGGGGCTGGGTTAGGGTTAGATGGGGTTGGGTTAGGGTTAGATGGGGCTGGGTTAGGGTTAGATGGGGTTGGGTTAGGGTTAGATGGGGCTGGGTTAGGGTTAGATGGGGCTGGGTTAGGGTTAGATGGGGTTGGGTTAGGGTTAGATGGGGCTGGGTTAGGGTTAGATGGGGCTGGGTTAGGGTTAGATGGGGCTGGGTTAGATGGGGCTGGGTTAGGGTTAGATGGGGGCTGGGTTAGGGTTAGATGGGGCTGGGTTAGGGTTAGATGGGGTTAGGGTTAGATGGGGCTGGGTTAGGGTTAGATGGGGTTGGGTTAGGGTTAGATGGGGCTGGGTTAGATGGGGCTGGGTTAGGGTTAGATGGGGCTGGGTTAGGGTTAGATGGGGCTGGGTTAGGGTTAGATGGGGTTGGGTTAGGGTTAGATGGGGCTGGGTTAGGGTTAGATGGGGCTGGGTTAGGGTTAGATGGGGTTGGGTTAGGGTTAGATGGGGCTGGGTTAGGGTTAGATGGGGCTGGGTTAGGGTTAGATGGGGCTGGGTTAGGGTTAGATGGGGTTGGGTTAGATGGGGTCTTTAGTATGGGGCTGGGTTAGGGTTAGATGGGGCTGGGTTAGGGTTAGATGGGGCTGGGTTAGGGTTAGATGGGGTTGGTTAGTTAGAGGGTTAGATGGGGCTGGGTTAGGGTTAGATGGGGCTGGGTTAGGGTTAGATGGGGCTGGGTTAGGGTTAGATGGGGCTGGGTTGGGTTAGATGGGGCTGGGTTAGGGTTAGATGGGGCTGGGTTAGGGTTAGATGGGGTTAGGTTAGATGGGGTTGTAGGGTTGGGGTTAGGGTTAGATGGGGCTGAGTTAGGGTTAGATGGGGCTGGGTTAGGGTTAGATGGGGTTGGGTTAGGGTTAGATGGGGTTGGGTTAGGGTTAGATGGGGCTGGGTTAGGGTTAGATGGGGCTGGGTTAGGGTTAGATGGGGTTGGGTTAGGGTTAGATGGGGCTGGGTTAGGGTTAGATGGGGTTGGGTTAGGGTTAGATGGGGCTGGGTTATGGTTAGATGGGGTTGGGTTAGGGTTAGATGGGGGCTGGGTTAGATGGGGCTGGTTAGGGTTAGATGGGGTTGGGTTAGGGTTAGATGGGGTTGGGTTAGGGTTAGATGGGGTTAGGAGTTAGATGGGGCTGGGTTAGGGTTAGATGGGGCTGGGTTAGGGTTAGATGGGGCTGGGTTAGGGTTAGATGGGGTTGGGTTAGGGTTAGATGGGGCTGGGTTAGGGTTAGATGGGGCTGGGTTAGGGTTAGATGGGGCTGGGTTAGGGTTAGATGGGGTTGGGTTAGGGTTAGATGGGGCGTTAGGGTTAGATGGGGCTGGGTTAGGGTTAGATGGGGCTGGGTTAGGGTTAGATGGGGCTGGGTTAGGATGGGGCTGGGTTAGGGTTAGATGGGGCTGGGTTAGATGGGGCTGGGTTAGGGTTAGATGGGGTTGGGTTAGGGTTAGATGGGGCTGGGTTAGGGTTAGATGGGGCTGGGTTAGGGTTAGATGAGGCTGGGTTAGATGAGGGCTGGGTTAGGATGAGGCTGGGTTCTAGGGTTAGATGGGGCTGGGTTAGGGTTAGATGGGGCTGGGTTATGGTTAGATGGGGCTGGGTTATGGTTAGATGGGGCTGGGTCATGGTTATATGGGGCTGGGTTAGGGTTAGATGGGGTTGGGTTAGGGTTAGATGGGGTTGGGTTAGGGTTAGATGGGGCTGGGTTAGGGTTAGATGGGGCTGGGTTAGATGAGGCTGGGTTAGGGTTAGATGGGGCTGGGTTAGGGTTAGATGGGGCTGGGTTAGGGTTAGATGGGGCTGGGTTAGGGTTAGATGGGGCTGGGTTATGGTTAGATGGGGCTGGGTTAGGGTTAGATGGGGCTGGGTTAGGGGTTAGATGGGGTTGGGTTAGGGTTAGATGGGGCTGGGTTAGGGTTAGATGGGGCTGGGTTAGGGTTAGATGGGGTTGGGTTAGGGTTAGATGGGGCTGGGTTAGGGTTAGATGGGGCTGGGTTAGGGTTAGATGGGGCTGGGTTAGATGAGGCTGGGTTAGGGTTAGATGGGGCTGGGTTAGGGTTAGATGGGGCTGGGTTAGGGTTAGATGGGGTTGGGTTAGGGTTAGATGGGGCTGGGTTAGGGTTAGATGGGGCTGGGTTAGGGTTAGATGGGGCTGGGTTAGATGAGGCTGGGTTAGGGTTAGATGGGGCTGGGTTAGGGTTAGATGGGGCTGGGTTAGGGTTAGATGGGGTTGGGTTAGGGTTAGATGGGGCTGGGTTAGGGTTAGATGGGGCTGGGTTAGGGTTAGATGGGGCTGGGTTAGATGAGGCTGGGTTAGGGTTAGATGGGGCTGGGTTAGGGTTAGATGGGGCTGGGTTAGATGAGGCTGGGTTAGGGTTAGATGGGGTTGGGTTAGGGTTAGATGGGGTTGGGTTAGGGTTAGATGGGGCTGGGTTAGGGTTAGATGTGGCTGAGTTAGGGTTAGATGGGGCTGGGTTAGATGAGGCTGGGTTAGGGTTAGATGGGGCTGGGTTAGGGTTAGATGGGGCTGGGTTAGGGTTAGATGGGGCTGGGTTAGGGTTAGATGGGGCTGGGTTAGGGCCTCCATTACTACCTTTGTAACAAGAATAACATAATTTCTTTATCAGCCTTGTTGTGGCATGAAAAGTGCACACACACGTCATCTCTCCACCTGGTGCGGCATCCAGATGAATGTGAGGGAGATAAGGGGGATTGTAATGATCTGATACATGATCCACCATACGGATAACAGAGTACATAATACAGGGAACAAGGCGCTCTCTCTCTCTCTCTCTCTCTCTCTCTCTCTCTCTCTCTCTCTCTCTCTCTCTCTCTCTCTCTCTCTCTCTCTCCTAATTTCCTTGAGTGGCACACTTTTCTCCTTTTTAGGTGCTTGAAGAGTGGAGGAGAAAATAAAGGGCTACACCTGTAAGATGTTAAAGTGGGTTTGGAACGATTCATTAAGATTTTAAACTGCAAGAGAACTCCCTGAGATCTTCCCTTCATATGTTTCCCCCTGACTTAGCCAGTTCCTGTTGGGGGAAGGGGGGAAAGAGCTGAAAGAGGGAGAGAGAGAGAGGGAGGGGGAGCTGAAAGAGGGAGAGAGAGGGGGGGGAGGGGGGGCTGAAAGAGGGCGAGGGAGAGAGAGAGAGAGAGAGAGAGAGGGGGAGCTGAAAGAGGGAGAGGGAGAGAGAGAGGGTAGAGAGAAAGAAAAAAAAGAGAGAGAGAACAAAAACTAAACAAAAGCAAAGTCTTCTCCTTTGTTGTTTTCAAAAAAGCTTTTGACACAATTTGCCATGAGGGTCTGCTGTATAAACTGATGGACAGCTGTGTTGGGGGGAAAACCTACGATATTATACAATCAATGCACACAAACTATAAGTGTGCGGTCAAAATTGGCAATAAACACTGATTTCTTCCCTCAGGGCCGGGGGGTGAGACAGGGATGCAGCTTGAGACCCACCCTCTTCAAAAAATTTTGAATTGGCGAGGGCACTAGAACAGTCTGCAGCACCCGGCCTCACCCTACTAGATTCTGAAATCAAATTTCTACTGTTTGCAGATAATCTGGTGCTTCTGTCCCCAAACAAGGAGGGCATACAAAAGCTCCAGGTGCCAATGACATGTATGATTCAGTGGGGTTGGGTTAAATGCGGAAGACACATTTCAGTTGTACAGCTGACTAGGTATCCCCCTTACCCTTTCCTGCACAGATTCTGTCAGACCTGGGCCCTGACAGTGCATCTCAGTAAAACAGAAATGATGGTGTTCCACAAAAGGTCCAGTTGCCAGGACCACAAACATCAATTCCATCTAGACACTGTTGCCCTAGAGCACACAAAGAATTACACCTACCTCGGCCTAAACATCAACACCACAGGTAACTTCCACAAGAGACAAGGCAAGAAGGGCCTTCTATGCCATCAAAAATAACCACTTGACATACCAATTAGGATCTGGCTAAAAATACTCCAGTCAGTTATAGAACCCATTGCCCTTTATGGTTGTGAGGTCTGAGGTCCACTCACCAACCAATAATTCACAATTGAGACACTCCATGTGCAGAATTCATCCCCCAAAAAAATCCTCACGAAACCCAAAATAATGAGTGCAGAGCAGAATTAGGACTGTACCCACTAATTGCCAAAATCCAGAAAAGAGCCATTAAATTCCACAACTACCTAAAGGAAAGTGATGCCCAAGTCCTCTCAGCCAGCTGGTTCTGGGGCTCTGTCCACAAACACAAACAGACCCCACAAAGCCCCAGGACAGCAACCCAATTAGACCCACCCATATTATGAGAAAA